>NC_091944.1:15635271-15935271 GCF_041260155.1 Ptychodera flava | reverse complement strand
CTGAATGTCTTGACGACTCAATGTTTTAAACTTATAATACCACAACATGTGCATGGTGTATCATGCTGCACACCTAATGATCTGTGTACATGTATGCAAATGTAATTATTTTAGTCGAAGCTCAGCGATAGTAGAGATAATTCCCAGTTTTCTATTCATCTAGAAATAAAACCCCACTGCATGAGGAATCCGAGAAAAATAACTGGTTAACGCATTCCTCTGTGGTATCCTTTTGAGTTTGGCCAATTTTTGAATTACACACATATATTTTTGATATCATATTCAGGATATTCCAAAATTACTTATGGTAGTGGGGAACATTGGTGTATGTGCAGCATTTGTCTATATGGGGCCTTCTCCGCTTCTCAGTTCACACAGGTATGTAATGAAGTAAACTTTTATACTATCGATACAACGAAATGTTCTTTACTGTAGGGACTCTTATCCGGTGTAAAAATGATGCATAACTACTTTATTCTCTCCACAGCCAGCTATGGATAGTGATGGTATCAATGGTTCTTCTAGGTTTGTCCACCGGTTGTGCCTTGGTTCCAATTTTTTATGATCTAATTTCAACTGCCAGGTAAAGTTCTGAAGTTTACCCATTTTGTCTCTTAGACTTGCATACAAGCATATCTTCCGCTTTCTTTACGTTCCTCATTACATCTCAAAATTAGAGGTAGGAAGTCTTTCTAATTCAAGCTTGTACAACGCTACCACTATTTACGATATCGGTATTTAACGATGCGACTCAGGTTCAAAGGTCAATTTTAGCAATTTTTTTTTTATTTCAAATTTCGAACCACTGACACGTGGTCTTTCTTTTGGGGAAAGGTGTTGGGTCACATCGTACCGGGAAATTCCTGAAATATTACTAAAATGGCAAACTATCAGCTACACCGCGTGCCATTATTTCCCTTTTGTCTTAACGGTCGCGGATTACCGACAACGATATCTTTGATAAACACGCAGAGATTATGTACAGGCTTTGCGGTATAGTGCGCATGCGCTAGCTTCAACGTTAGGCTCAGCGTTTTGAACTCCGCATATGTATCGGTACGGCAAACACGTCGAGCAGACCAAAGCCGGCGCTCGCGCTCCGTACCGTCGAAAAAGCAAGCGAGGTCCACAAAAGCGGACCTGAAAAGATGGCAACGTGCGCAAAGGTCGATTTAAATGTAAAACAGTCCGACTTTGGCTCATACTCCCTGCAATAACGATCAAGAATGCAGTGAAGAGTCAGATTTGGCCGAGGACGCAGACGATAACGGAGACATGCTCAGTTCACAACTATGAAAGTATTTGACACGCTGCTTTTCGAACATATTAGGCTATGCTGATTACATACCCGAGTCCAAAATTAGCCTGAGCGAGATGAAACTTCTGTTAGTTGCGATAATTTTATTACTCTTGCTGTACATGCTTGGTGTTAGTATCGTGTTCTTTTATATTTTAAAACTCGAGTTTTCTATCGTGCAGTCTTTTCGTGTCTGCTGAGAAACCTTGAACAACACTGTACCCGACATCACGCGACATTTATGTCAAGGAGTTTCCCAAGCCAGTGCAGGAGTTCATACACACATAATGTAGATTCACAAGAGCAAGTTCACCGATCTGCTAATTTTCGAAACGAAATGCAAATATTTTTTTATTTCATGCCTTTTCTTTCTTTAAATATAACCCAAAAATTAAATTCGTCAAACGTAAATTGCGAGGGTTCACAAATGATTCTTGTGTGCGTGTTGTCTAAACTTATCAATTACCCGCAGACTCCACAGCTGCTAGCTGGACCTCAACCTGAACGTAAAACAAACCCGGCTCAACTTCTAGAAGTGCTGAAACTAGCAATTTTTGCTATATGAGGTCAGTCATCGAGAGTTTGACTAAAAGTAAAAATCTCCGAAATAATTATGTGTGCGCTGGTATTGACTCCACTGTAGACTAGTCGATACTCTGTCTCTCGGAACACGCTGTCGATGACAGCCTGCGCTGTTCTAACGCTACGGCGTGATTATTATTAGTTTGATATTAAAAATCGGTACAAGAACACATATAAAGTTTGAAAAAATAACACGAGTCAATCTCTCCCGTCGTAACGAAGGGCGAAAAGTTTCAGTGCGGTGCAAAAGCTAAGAAAATACGACAGACATTTTATGTTGTCAAGAGTTACGTGTGTTCGTCTCATCATGGTCTCATCTTGAGGTAGGAAAACTAGTAAGTGACGTCCCGTTCGCACAGTGTCGGCGCTACCATGAACTTGACAATCACTTTTCACAAAGAACATGCATAAATTGCCGATCGCGAGACAGGAAGTAGACAACTTGAGTCAAGAACAAGTGAATGTCCGACGCGATCGCGCGACGACAGCACAAAAATAAGTCTCGATCGGATCATGGAGGTAGTACCTCCATGATCGGATAGACTTTTTTACGCAAGTTTCGACGTCTTCGTCTTGACTGTGAACTCTGGTAACTAGATTGTAACCGTTGAGACAACAGTATACAGTTAATCTACTAGTTAAACGTTCCAAAAAATGGATTAAATCGCTAAGTACCCCTCTGTGTTTGTTGTGTAAATACCACCCACTGCTGGCACTAAGCATTTGCCAGTTCAGTGTATAATTTCTTTCTATTTTCACACGATCTGCAATCCTAAACATATTCAAAATTCCCAAAACTGACTCTAAATATTTCAACTTAGTCCTGGTGTAAGAAAATTCGCAGAAAATAGTGCGCGAGTCGGACTTTTTGGTCACAATGTGTGACGCATAGGTCGTTTACACAAATCGTCGATTTTCTCAGTTCCGTTTTTGGCAGTGCGTACATTATTCAAATAAGTATAAGTCGGCGGCGCCTGGACAGACTAGCCTGATTTTTCACCTGTGGACAGTGAATGAATATATCTGAAAGACGGTGTCTCAGATTTCCGATAAAGGGCCTGGAAGTGAAGATATCCTGACAAACGTGAACAAAGGCCGATAATTTATGCAAAAAACGTCAAGTTGACACTTTGAAGGTGCATTGTGCGAAAACAAAAGCGAATTTCAAAAATCCGGGACACGGTTTTTTGCCCAGTATACCCAGCCGTCGATTGCCGTAAACAGATCACCAAGGCCGATTGGAGATTTGTACTTACACTTTTTTGAGTAAAAAAACTAAAAAACACGTGTTTTTGAGTAAAACAGCCGTATGCGCACTGTTTTTAAAAAACTAACAAATTTTCTGAACTCTTCGGTGACCGAGCAGATAAAAAAAGTACCACATGTCGGGTGTGTGACCACGTCTTCTTTGTGAAAATGAGGATTGAAAATAAGTGACAATGAACCCGAGTCGCTACCTTAAGAATGCTGTCAATATAAATATTTATAACAATGTTAACATATCATGTTAATCACGATTTTGCCGACAATACTTTATGGAAGATCATGCGTACCTGTTCTAGATAATAGGTTTCCTTTGCAAAGTTAAGTTCTATTCTGATGGAAAGGGTTTTATTGAAAAACTCTTTGAGGGACTGGACTGAGAGGTGTCTGTAAGGACGGACTCAATTGCCTCATATCGAAAAATTTGCTCATTTTTAAATGTTAAGTAACATTAAACGTGAGCATATCCAAGTTGTCTGACATTAAGTTTAGTTTTTGTAGAAATACTTATGTAGCTCTTTGAGTAATGCTTTACAATGGCCAAGCATACCACATATATTCATTGCAAGTTCCAACCTGTGCGATTTCACGTCATGTGATCCTCTACCCTTGTAATTCTTCAACCAACTGTGACACAAAATTCCCCTATGGTCATGCTCAGCATACTAATTAAAGTCTTCTGTTTTGGTTCAGATGGAAAGGAATGCCAGACAATCTAGGCACCTATGGTGTGGTTTCTGGTCTCTTCAATGTCTCTTTTCATTAGGGTGAGTCGTCAAATTACATCTTCTATTGAGTGGACAAAGCGTCGCCTTTTAGATGCATTCCGGTTGCACGGGTTATAAGGTCGTTCAAGGTAATCAGAAAGAACAATCA
The DNA here is from genome assembly GCF_041260155.1 of Ptychodera flava. Classification (NCBI taxonomy): domain Eukaryota; kingdom Metazoa; phylum Hemichordata; class Enteropneusta; family Ptychoderidae; genus Ptychodera; species Ptychodera flava. The sequence goes on along the minus strand of NC_091944.1, from coordinate 15,931,253 downwards.
CATATTTGGCACATCTGTGTTGAACCTTGTGGTACATTCAATGCTACTTCAGTTGTCATGATACCAATTGTCGTCAGCGTGTTCTATATTTTGAAAGTTTTGGGTCTTAACCCAAATTGTGTGTACAGACATTAAATTCTTGGATGTCCGTCCGTGAGATGGATTTTGTGTTAATTTCCTTTCGCGAAAATGTTCATGAAGGTGTACTATACAGACAATATTGCGTTTTCTAATATCAAAAAACAAACAAAACAAAAATCTTTAATGAAACCTTCCATGGATTAATCTGCCGGACCCCGCATTAGTTGCTAATATCCTTATGACAGATATGATACCTTTCAAACCGGTCATTCATAAAGAAATGATTGCAAATGCTTACAGTCAAAGATGTGCCAATTAGTGTTCTTTTTGTATTTTTTTCTCAACTTCTGTGTTAGAGAAATGGAATTTGATACCCAGTTATCAATATGGTGAATTTGCAGCTTGCTTTCTTTTGCCATGCTTGATATCCAACTTTGGCAAAACAATTTTAACCAGGCTACTCGAGAATGTTGAGGAAATTTCACTTTTAACAACGAGATATTATTTACATTATATAAACATATCAAATCAAAAATAGTGATGCATATCCAAACACAGTGGGTGTAAACCGTTTTATTCTTGATCTGTTTCTTTTTCCTTCAGGAATTTTGTAGGCCCGACAGTTGGTGGTGCACTTCTGGAAGCAGTTGGCTTCAACTGGGCGGCTACAATATTTTCTGGATTGCACCTCTTCTTGGCGCTGTTCCTTATTGTATTCTCTTTATGGGAATACCAGTGTGGAAAAGGGTAAGCTCTCTTTGTCTGCAAGTCTTCTGCAACTCATCCTTTCACCACAATGGTTTGACCCGATCTAGCTGTTTTCGTTGATTAGGTTGGACCTTCACATGATATTGGGGTGAAAGGGTTAATAATATGCTGAGTGGTATATTTGCTCGCCTCTGAACAGCATTTGATCTACTGTAAGTGTGTAAGATAAAGCCCAGTAACTGTAACATATTTTGGTTTCTTATATTGTGTCTTTCTTGAATGTTTTGCAATATCTGTCTCTTCTCGCCCGATTCGTTAAATTTCTTGTAATTTCCATTTTTATGATATCAAGGAAGAGTCGCCATTTCAAATACAGATTGTAGATGTATGTAATTCTGAGTATGACACTGAACTCGATTAGTCATGTGGCAACTATTTTCAGCCTCTGTCTCATTACAACGAATACCTCGATAACAACTTGTCGCAAATATCTGCCATCTCGTTCAACAACAGTTTCAAGATTTACTCTCTACAGCATACCGAGACACGTAATATTCATCTTGTCGACGTGTGTACAACTGCAAAATGTGTCGTCATTTCTGATTTCTGTATTTCTCTGATCGGAAAAAAGAGGATACTGATAAGTTGTTTGAGGTTAGCCGGGTACCGGGGCTTTGTGATGAACAATTTAATTACTGTATCTGTACAGAGAAGCTTCCAATGAATTAAAAAGTGGGGTTTTTTTCAGTGATTTAATTTTTATCTGTCAATTGCACAATGTTGCTAACATTTGAATAAACTTGCGTTTCTGATTTATTATTAATAAACGATTTGTAAAGGAGTACAAGATTCTTGAACCAACATAGTCTTAATTCTTCCCTAAATACCTGATATCACAACAAAAATGCCAAGAAAACAATGGAAAACTATATAAGTGACTATCAAATGTCTTGTATTAGTAGACGTTTTAAAGTATTCAGAGCATACTAGAGTGGAACAGTTGATCTTTGCTCCAAACTTTGAATCAGTGAGGCTTTTCTTGCGAAGAAATTGCTACAACATTTTAATCTCATAGCATATAACCTCAAATTTGATATTATACAAGTGTTACTCCAATTAGGATGATAGATTCGTAGACCGAAAGTATTGCCAATCGAATTATTTACGGTAATGGATCGTAATAATAGAATTTCTATATTAGAAGAGGAACCACTTCTAAGTTTTCCAATACAAGATTTCATTTCGAAGAAAGTCTTTTCTTTTTTTCTTCAACAGGAGAAGGGTGTTATTAGAGCAAGCCAAGACCGTGACATCTGCCAATCCAGAAGGGGATGAAAGATCACCACTTTTATCAATTTAAACGCACTTTACAAATAAAGGTCAAAATCATCCATTCACTCTTCAGACTTTCGTCAATTTGTCAATTTATTCAGAAATAATCTCAAGTTACGATAGATACGAGTCAAGAGATCAGAAAATGCAACCTTCACAGGGAGAATATATATTTTCTTGACTCAAGGTTACACAGTGCTGTCATTTTATTCATGAATAATGCAAAAACGAATAAACGTTTATATATGGCTGTACTGTTCATAGCGACGTGACCTTGAACCTAATAGATTTGCTTGGTTATTTTACAGGAAAGTACACGGATAAATTTAATTTAGTTTATCAAGATATGTAGAGCCTTAAGCTTACTATTATGATTATGACTAGTCTGCCATGCAGTTTACTAGGATGTTTTGAATTTTTGAAGCTTTTGTTTCTATCAAACGATTACAAATAATATTTTTGTACATCTGAAATAGAAGCGATAGTCACATTTAAAAAAATCCCACAATCTTATAGGATACATTTCTAAGGAAAGGATTAAATGTGAATAAACTTTGTTGTGTGGGGCACTTGTGGTTTCAAGCAGCAATATGGTGACTAAGGTCACAAAGCAGGATAAGACTTCGTTCACAAATAACTATTATGGGGGCTGGAGGAATCGTGATTAAAATCATATTTTTTTCAGATGCCCCTCAATAACCTCAAACATTTTAAAACCCTCCCGTCTATATGATCAAAATTGTTCAAGTCCCCCCCCCCCCATTATCATTTAGCAACATATTTATAAGGGATGCATGCAAAGACAAATAAACATGTATTGGGCAGTTCTGTTCGCAGATGTTCAACACTATCTCTTAGTCTTTTACCGTACAAAGTTTTAAGCCCCAATAGCTGCATGTGTTTAATAAACCAATCTCAAAATATCCTCCGAGTTTTCTTTGAATCAGTCCGATTAAAGGCTGAAAAATTGTATAACGCTGCCATGAGTGTCGAAAGTGGCATGTGAATTCAAACGTTTTAACATCATTTTAGATTTCCAGCCATTTTCAAAAATAATGTGACAGAGAAAATAAAGATTACAACAACAAAATGTTGGCCCTTGTGTGTTGTGCATTCAAGTAAATGGCATCATGCTTGTTTCTGGTATGATCACTATGTGAATGTGGAGGAAATACTGTTTTTTCGTATTTTCCTGTGGGCGCCATTTGATGAGTGTGGCACCCGTTTATTATTTAACCTGTTAAAACATGTAGGCATGGTCCAAATCAGTGAGCAGTGATACCTCAATACACGTCCTTCAGTTAGCACACTTAGGCTACATGAACCAACTTTGGTTTGAAAATAAAATCATGAAAATAATGCATAAAATTAGCAGCTATTGGGGCTTTTACCTTTGTGTTATTTTACGATGAGTATGTGAAAATTTGGAAAATCAAGCATGGTGACCCCACATTCTCATATGCCAGAATTCAAAAATCCCTGATAACTTTCAAGTCCCCTGGTCTTCCTTATGACACTGCCCGTAGGTGGTAGCAGGGCAGTAGCTGTATTAACTTTGATAATTTTGACAATAATTTTGTTCAGTTTATACAATTGCGTTCTTCAGCATGTTGAACTATTCAGAATTCAGCTTGCCAACAAAGTCTGTGAATATATATCGTGCATTTGTATCATTGACAAATGACCTTTAGTCTGGACTCTCATTCGATTATCATCAATATTTATATATGCGGGCTTTTGTCGTCAAACTGAATATTGTGTGTTTCAGCATGGTGTTTATCAACAGTTGCAACTTCTGCCCCGTTACTTAGCCTACTTGTTTGTTTTTTTACGAAAATTCATACATTTTTAGGTTTTGTCGAGATAAGAGAAATGCGACAAAATAGTTCTAGATCTTATTTAATTATTAATAACATTAGAACAATTGGATGACATTAAAATGATATTCAATTTTCATTCAATTACCCACCAAACCTTGGAATCGTAAACAGTAAAAGGAAACCAAAAACTTTTCAGGTCCCCCATAAGCATAGCAAAACTTTCAAGTCTCCACCCTGTACTATCCCTAAAATTTTCGAACCCGCCTTGTTGAATTTCTCCAATCCCTTCACTGTTTTTTTTTTTTTTTTTTTTTTTTTTTTTTTTTTTTTTTTTTTTTGTGAAAGCAGCCTAATAGATTCTCTCCCTTTTTCTTTGTCCTCAGCGCTCGTTTTTGGAGAGTCATTACTTCTGTAAAGAGGTCAGACAATAGGAACGATGAGCAAGAATTAAAGAGTTAAAATTAATCACTTCTATTCTCATGATATTAATCACATTTAAGCGTAAAGCTGGCAGGACTTAAAATTTGTCAATGTCAACTTGTCTGTGAATGAGATCAAAGTTGTTAAAGTTGGGTGTTGCACATGGTTTACAGGACACTTTGCGAGCACTGCCATGACAATGCTCAGGTATATTCATTGTAAGTAATTGATGTACTTAAAAGGAAATGCTGATATATCAGAGATATTACCAAAGTTTAAAATCACAAATCCGCGGTAAAATGTGATAGATTTCCAGTGATGACTGTTCTTATAATATTGTGCTTTATCAATGAAAGAACTTTTGGTACATGATGTACGTTCCTGAATGTTAAATTACGGAATCGTGTAAATTAATTATTTTACATTCGGTCGCAAGTTTTTTTGCTCACCGCCATGCTCCATGCACAAGGTTAAGGGACTGGTCAGTTTCTTCAGCGGGGGAGGGGCGGTGGATTCATGGGGGGGTCTGTTTTTGACTTTGGTGATAGGGGGGGTCACCATGTTTTTGAAATGCCCAATAGGGGGGGGGGGGTCAGTGTGTTTTTGAATTTTGACACAGGCTCATCGTTGTCTAAAATGCTAGTGTCAACCACAAATTTCATCATTCAGTTTTATTTTTTACGCGCCCTTCGGGTGCGTAACTTTAATAATCAGTCATATTTTTCAGCACGCCCAACTTTAACTTATCAAGCATACATACATCAGAGATATCTGTATGTTCAATATTTTTCAGCGTGCTCTTCAAGCTCATTACTTTAATATATCAGATATTTTTCAGCATGCCCTTCAGGTGCATGACTTTAATATACAAGGCATATATATCAGAGATATCAAAATGTTTCATATTTTTCAGCGCGCCCTTCGGGCGCCATCCTTTAATAAATCAGAGATATCTTGATGTTTGCTGAGTGAAAGTGTACCATTATGAAATCTGCATTTCATATGAAAAAGATGACAAATTCCTGATACTTTTCTGTTCTCTCTATGAGAATTCAGTATTGGAAAGCAACATGCACAAATATTTCACAATATATATTTGATACAGGGACTTATTTTAGAGATAGAAAAATGACAAGATATCTTTCCTTCTCATTGATGCAATTATTTTCCTTTGTTTCACAGGTTTTCTGTAGAAAGATGCTTTATTATGAACAAAATAACAGTTAAAAAAGGCAGTTTTTGTCATTATTAGCTGTGCTTTTATGGTTTCAATGTTACAAGAAAAGGTCCTGTCAGACACTGTACACATCAGATTTGGCTAAAAAAGCTCTCTATGGCTCCTCAGGAGATTTAATTGGATGGTTGGCAAGTCTTAACACCCATCAAAGTTTTTGATTCACTGCTTTTTCCTCTTTGATAATAATGATTGACATCCATTTCTGTACAACAGTTCAGGACATCTGGTTAAGCATAGAAAGTGTAAAATACAATCACAGCTCATTCAAAATACAGCTCATTCAAAATGTACTGTATTCAAACTTTAAGATTGACACTTTGAAATTCCTATCTTACAACTGACATGTCAACAATTTCATTAAAACATAGAATGACTATTTAAAATATAAATATATGTAAAATGTAAAATATATATATATATATATGTATATATATATATATATATATATATATATATATATATATATATATATTATATATATATATATATATATATATATATATATATATATATATATATATATATATATATATATATATATATAAAATTATGTCCACCTTTTGTTTTACCTATGTCGCACCCCGGGGGGTCACCCTGTTTTCGAAATTTGGAATAGGGGGGGGTCACCCTGTTTTCAAAATTTGGAATAGGGGGGGGGTCAGCCACTTTTTGACGTCGGCAAAAAATAATCCACCGCCCCCCCCCCCCAGGCCGAAGAAACTGACCAGTCCCTAAAACTGCGAGCAAATACAATGTTGTATGTTGAGGGCGCTATGACAAGCGATTTACGTAGGGGGGAGCCATTCTGTTGACATAGTACATGACAGGTCGCGTACGATAAGGAGGCGATGATTGCACAATCCAAGGAAACCAACTGTTATCATTTACGTACAGCGTGGGTAAACACGAGACGTCAACGGTATGGTAGTAGCATGTGAACGTCTATTGAGACTGCAATGAACACTTCTGTTTGACGTAGCGTTCTTGACATTGACCGGTAAGTATTGCACTGAGTTTTCTTCTTTGTAACCGTGACATTCGTACCGGAGCACACACTGGTACGAATTTGCACAGGCAGGGAGTCTGTCTGTCCGTGGAATGAGCGACATGTCATGTGTCTTCGGGTGGTCCACCGCACCTTTGGATGGACCACATCGTCGCATCATGCCGGTCAGTAACCCCGGGTCAGTAACAGTGACAGTGTGACACATAGGTATACACAAACGTTGAATGTCACATTTCACATGTCATCTGAGGTCACACATGGCAGGACATTGGACCCAGATCAGTTCACTCTTTGCGATCGACTCCGCATTGTATGCCGCGCCATGGCAAAAGTATTCTAACCACGGGCGCTCGCCGCGCCACTGCTGGGGGGGGGGGGGGGGGGCTCTCATCGATTTAGGTACAGGTACTTGGTGTATCTTCGATTGTTCATTTTACACAGCGCAAAATCCACAATTTCTGGAAAATATAGGGTCAAAAGTAATTTAGGCCCAAATACGGGTCTCGAAATTGCATGACTGGCCATGAGCTACATTTTCTTCAAATTCACGGGTCATTAGTCCATACTCCATTAATCCGGTGAAAAAAGATGCTGTGTGTTCCCGGCGTTATTCGGCTTCCCCGTTGAGGGATGCTGGGAACACCTAGCATCGTACTCAGGGCCAACGGGTCATAATTGTGTTGGAAGAAATAGCTGGGGTCAAAAGTCTATGGTAATCATAGACAGTAGAGGGCGAAGATGCTTTTTACGTGATTGGACTTCGACCGCCTGTGCAAGGGTGCAACCACAGCCTGACAACATATGGTAAAGATAGATCTATAGAGAGCTATCTACAGACTATGGTCTAGATCATAGTTCAAAAGATGCCTCCCTAAGAAGAACGGAGGTGTATACATAGACTATATTTATGTTGTACATGTTCATTGGGTGCCGACCACTGACATATTCATGTTTGCTGACTCATGATTTGTTGAGAGACTGTGATCGACTTTTGACATGTTTGTGTTTCCATGGAATTACAGCTAAATGTAATTTTACAATAGTTTGATGCCACGGACCAAGATAGAGCTTGGGCCAGGGAGCACCAGAGTTTGACGTTTTTAAAGGGGCAGTCCTCAATCCCTGGTTGTTGACATTGACTGTTTTTTGTGGTTTAAGTTTCCCTGGTTCTTTAAGGTCGTGACATTGACTGTTTATCTGAATTAAGTATTTTGTTCTCCTTTGAAAGTTGTGCACGGTCAGTCAATTTGCTCAGAGATAAAGCTGATGAAAATGTGGCCCTTTAAGGTTGTTCATGCTTTTGCTCAAACTTTCGTCAGCAAACTTCACCATTCTATATCAAAATCAAGAAGAAAAATCAGGGGTCACTGTGCAAATGTTGGCACTAGAGAAACAATTACCCAATATATATATATATATATATATATATATATATATATATATATATATATATATATATATATATATATATATATATATATATATATATATATATAATATATATATATCAGTGATCTCCCCAGGATTTTCTGATAGAGTGGTGGCTAATTTGCATAACAATAAATGTAATTGTTATGGTAATGAGTTTTCTATTGTTTACCAAAAATTATAGAGGGCGGCCACCACTCTATAATAGCTCTGGGGAGAACACTGTATAATATATATATATATATATATATATATATATATATATATATATATATATATATATATATATATATATATATATATATATATATATATATATATATATATATATATATATATCATGTATATGTGTGTGTATATATATATATGTATATATATATATATATATCACAAATTATATATCACAAATTACTTCAAGGACAGATGACAGATATCTGTTACTTATAGCTTAAGTTTCATGCATCCTGCAATCCTCAGTATGTATGTGTATATGTATGTATATGTACCATGCACACACACATACAAACAGGGAGCTAATAAAGTACACTCATATGAAATTAACAGTATTTCCCAAGCATATCTACTTTTCAATATTGTATGAATGTACTTCGCTAGAACATGGTGATATAATAAATGCCAAAAAAATAAGGGCAACTGTAGACATAAATTGATTTCAGAATTCAACCCAAAAGTGTCATTTCATCATATATATAGTAGTCTATGGTGCAACGTTTAGACCCGGTACGTCTAGAGTAACCGACTCACTGTTGGAGGATGATGAGTTCGAGACAGTGTTGTGCCTTTGAGCAAGGCACTTTGCTCCTCATTGCTCCATGGAGCAGTGGGTAATGGGTACCCCATCCTGTAATTGGGCAATGCCTGTTGGATGATGGATTGAAAATGAAAAAATAAAATACATGTTTGACAGTTGACATAAATTTAAATCACGAGAATATGGTGATTAGAAGTGCTTAGGAGTGCAACAAACATGATATTGAAATTTCATCAAAAGATATCAATGTATTATTATGTATTACATAAATGTATCATTATATGAGGCAAACTGTAAACATAGGGCCAAAGTCCCTGAAGCTACTATTGACATGGATACAAAATTAAGTACCACTTCCTTACTGTATGAAATTATCTCACTAAGGTCATCCTAGAGACCTGTAAACCAAATATTAAAGCTGTCTGACTAGCTGTTTTGAAAAACAAGCGACCCAACAGTTGACAGAGCTCTGCTGTGTTATGTAGAGAATAACTTTTTGTGACACATGTATTGATGAAGAAGGTTGATATCTTTGACAGCTCATTACAGGATGGCCTGACCAAAAATGGCAAAATTACCTGCAAAAATACAAAATTGATGATTTCATCATCATTTCAATATATTACATTAAAAGATAAAGCCTAGGAACCTGTATACCAAATGTCAAAGCTATCAGATGAGTAACTTTTGAGAAACAAATATTTTGACCAAAAATAGCAAAAATTGACCCAAAAATACAAAAATTGAAGATTTCATCAAATTTCAATATATCACACTAAGAGAACCCCTAGGAACCTGTATACCAAATATCAAAGGCATCAGACAAGTAGTTTTTGAGAAACACATTTTTTGACCAAAAACGGCAAAAATTGCACCAAAAATACAAAATTGCAGATTTCGTCATATATTCAATATATTATATTAAGTTCATCTGTAGGAACCTGTATACCAAATATCAAAGCTGTCAGACGAGCGGTTTTGATGAAATAAAGTTTTGACCAAAAATGACAAAAAAATTCCTTAAAAATACAGATTTGCATATTTCATCACAATTTGAACAAATCTAAGTTGGGTTATCCCTAGGGACCTGTATACCAAATAACAAAGCTGTCTGACCAGGGGTTATGAAGAAGAAGATGTTTTACCAAAAATGCCTTTTTTTGGCACCAATTTGCATATTTTCAACAATATCAAAAAATAAAAAATAACAGTTTCTCAAAATCATATTTTTCATCTACAAAAATATCAAATCAGTAAGTACTGTGGTTCTCAAGATATTTGAGTTGACGGACGCCTCACAAACGGACATACATACATACATACATACAGACTGACGACGGACACCAGACGGATACCCATCCCAATAGCTTCTATAGAGTATAGTCTATTGTAGCTAAAAACTATTCAATATAGATCTAGCTATATCTGTTAAATCACACACTCTTGAAAACACTTTCTTGAGGGTCTATGGTTTAATTGATTAATTTGGCTGAATGTCTTTTTCCCTACCTGCCTTTTTAGTACCATATGAAAGCCAACAGTTTCTATCATATAACTTCTATCTCCACAGTTTGACAGTCAGCATTATAGTTTTCACAAGCACAGACTGTTTTTATTGTCAGTTATCGAAACACAGCTGGTTCATTAGATAACCCAGATAACTGGTTTATGAAAGAAATGTTTTGTGCCCTGTTCAGAGCAATTTGTCAGTTTAATTGGCTTTGAGTGAAAAGTTTTGGCTCTCTCATTGTTCTCTGGTGTGTGTTTGTATTTGATAAAAACACTGAAGAGAAGATGATGGACATGAATATCCCATACTGAACGAATCCTTTGTTCTGAAAAAGAAAAAGTCAATTATCACAACTTAACAGAGAAAGAAAATGATCACTTTGTTTTATTTCCCATTTAGCAATCCAGTAATTATTGGAAAATTTTATCCATCAAGAACTTGTCACCATGGCAACAAAGGATGTGAATGAAGTAAATCAGGATGGTAATATCCAAGAAGACACAGAATCAGACAATTCAGCCAAGAATAAAGGTTTTACAAGAAGACAGAAGCTGACGTTGTTGAGTATCTCACTAGCCAATCTTGCAGATTTCATTAGTTTCAGTATTCTTGCACCGTTTTTTCCCACAGAGGTAAGACATTGTTTTATTGTAAATCCCTCACTGATAGGATTTCACAATTCGCTAACCTCTCATCGTTATTAGTCCCCACGGACACCGTCCGGGGGGACTTATAGGTTTGGTCATGTCCGTGCATGCGTGCGTCCGTGCGTGCGTGCGTCCGTCCATCCGTTCACGCAGATATCTCAGAGATGCCTGGAGCGATTTCATTCAAACTTGGTACAAGGATTACTTCATATGTCATACAGATGCACGTTGATTTGTTTTGTAATGCGATCCAATATGGCTGCCAGGCGGCCATTTTATTACGATTTTTTCATGTACAGAGCCATAACTCAGGCATGTTTCAACTGATTTTATTCAAAGTTGGTACAAGGACATTGACCAATGTCATAGATATGCACGTCAATTTTTTTTGTGATACGATCCAATATGGCCGCCGTGCAGCCATTTTGTTACGACTTTTTCATGTACAGAGCCATTACTCAGGCATGTTTCAACAGATTTTATTCAAAGTTGGTACAAGGACATTGACAATGTCATAGCTATACACATCAATTTGTTTTGTGATACGATCCAATATGGCCGCTCTGCGGCCATTTTGTTACGATTTTTTCATGTACAGAGCCATAACTCAGGCATAACTCAACCGATTTTATTCAAACTTGGTACAAGGATATTGACCTATGTCATGCACATGCACATTGATTTTTTTGTGATACGATCCAATATGGCCGCCGTGTGGCCATTTTATTACATTTTTTCATGTCCAGAACCATAACTCAGACATGTATCAAGTGAATTTATTCAAAGTTGGTACAAGGAGATTGACCAATGTCATACATATGCACATTAATTTGTTTTGTGATACGATCCAATATGGCTGCTGTGCGGCCATTTTGTTATGATTTTTTCATGTACAAGCCGTAACTCAGGCATATCTCAACCAATTTTAATCAAATTTGCTACAAGGACATTGACCTATGTCATACATATGCACATTTGTTTTGTGATACGATCCAATATGGCCACCGTGTGGCCATTTTATTACGATTTTTCCATGTCCTGAACTACAACTCACACATGTATCAAGCGAATTTATTCAAAAGTATTTTTATCACAGACCTAATGAAGAGGACTCTATCCTCTCTGAGGACCTGTAATCAAAGTACCCATTAACAAGTGGGGACTGTGTCATCAACGATGACTTGTTGTAATATAAAAGCAAACGTACTTAAGGTATCATGCGCCTCAGAAGTAAAAAACTTCAACTTTTGCTCAAACTTTCCTCAGTAAAACCCTCAACCATTCTCTTACCAGATTACATCAGGGATCACCATTGAAAGCTTGGTAGTAGAGAAACAAATTACCCGACATTGACCGATAGTTGAAGTTCAAAATGGCTGCCATTCCTGTTTTAACTCTATGGGGAAAAATAACATTTTTTAGTTTCAAAGAAACTGAGAAGATGAAAATGTACTTACTCCGAGAGATTTAAAATGAACCCCCATGAGTGGTAGATTAGGAAAGAATAGCAAAAATTTGAGAGTCTGAATATTTGTCCCTGAGGCGCGTTCTACCTCTAAGGGAATCAAATGTCTCCTTGTTACTTGTATGACTACTAGTCAAATCATTGTCATTCCATTGAAAGTGAAGTTAAAAGCTCCGTTAGGTATCACAATAACTGAATTTCAAACAACACAATATTAGCACTTTTACATGATGAAATCACAAATTACATACCTTCACATGATGATCTATATCAGTTTTGTACAAATCATTGAGAAAATCTGCAAAACTGTTTTTAGGCAATATATGCTGTTTTTTGGTCAAAAATTCCAAGAGTCATCAAAGTTTGTTTAATCTCCTTCTCCAGCTGCTTGCAATTGCAGGTGTATATTAACCTGATTCAGATATGTTGAAGTAATAACAAAACTTGTCAGTGAATAGTTACATTTTGGGGGAAGTTTTGCCTTATTTTGTCAAACAAAACGTTTGTCTGGACAGTTGAGCTATAGTCAAATGTTAGTGCTCAGGCAAAGTGTGCCAGCAGTTGCAGCTGGCACTAATGTATTCTAATGATCATAGCTTGGACTTTCCCATCCGTAAATCCCAGCCAGGTACACCAGCCACACTTATTATCGTAATTGTCTTAAATATCATAGAAGAGCTATATTGGCTGCAATGGTCACTTGTTTCATGTTTGATTAGTGGGCATAGCCCATGTCCATGGACTATGAAATTTCAGGAAAGGCCAAAAACGAGCCCAATTAGATTCTACATTATGTCTCGACTAGTGATGTGCATGTATGCGTACGGAGGAATTGTGTCATGATCAAGCTTACAGAATCTTTGGAACAATTACTGCACCAGCATCTATCACCCCAGCAATTAGCCATTTTGTAGTTCAGTTTCCAATGGCCAGGAAAAAGACTTGACTAGCTGTTGCTATTTTTCCGTCTCTCATTACTATTTAAAACCAAAACAAGTCTAACTGTATTTCTGATATGTTATACTTACCAAAATACGGTAATAAAGTGTTGATTGAATGATTGCTTGATTGATTGATAGAATTTCTGGTGTTGTATTTTTTGTGTTCTAGGCTAACAAGATGGGTGCTTCTGACACCATAGTTGGTTTGGTTTTTGGATGTTTTGCCCTCGTTATGTTTGTGTCTTCACCGATATTTGGTAAATTTGTAAGTATAAACATGTGTATACCGTACCTATCCCTCCATCATGCGCATGTGCACATGTATGTATGTATGTATGTATGTATGTATGTACCTATGTATGTATGTATCTATGTATGTATGTATGTATGTATGTATGAATGTATGTATGTACCCATGATATGTGATCATTCCAGCCAGCTCAGTGCAGTGCGCGATGGGTTGCCCCTTCTACGTGCAATTGGCGGCGCGCAGCACACCAAAGAGGAGGAATCGCGCAATCGCGCAGCCTAGAGGAAACACTGTGTATGTATGTGTGTATGTGTTTTTGTGTGTATGTGTGTATGTACATGCATGAACAGGTGTACTATGATTTATGCCTGTCCACTCGTGTCATGATACAAGTTAATATTGCCGCTTGATGGCAGTAATGTACATATAGTACATACCCGGTATATACCGGTATACATGTCAATTTGTTTTTGCTGTATGATCAATGTACAATGACATAAATGCATGATGTCAGACAGCCTTAGACAGGCCATGTCACAACATTACTATGTATTTTTCAAATATCTGCAAGTGAATAACAAAGAGCTACAACCAAGTTATTAGCAACAGGGAGCAACAGTTTCCAAAACATTTGATTGAGTATATAGGGACTATGTCATCACAATGACGTGTTCAAATTGGCATATAATAAGCAGATGTGAATTTTTAAGAATATGTTTCTAATTTTTCCTTGCAAAGGTGGTTTTTAAGTTCCAAAGGAGGGCGTCATTCATGTTTTCTCTCAAATGATGGTGAAATCTAATAATGTTTTTGAGCTATATTCTGTCTTTTGATGAAATAAGTTTTTCCTCCAAAAGCACTCATCAGACAGTTTTCAAATTGGTGATTTAATAGGTTCCAGTGATGGCGTTACGCTCGTGTGTCCAAGTGATGATGAAATTTGCTTGTGTAGAAAATTTTCGACCTAATTTTCACATTTGGTCAAAACAATATTTTCTCCAATGACTTGACAGACACCTTCCATATTTGGTTTCATAATAGCTTCCGAGAGCTGACCTACACCTTCCAAATTTTGTTTGTTGGTTCCCAGAGGTGACCTCGTGCTCTATATCTCTGCAGTATTTGCCTCTTGAACTTGTTTATTATTAACTACTGTGTATCTGATTATCATAGTTCTCAAATGAAAAGATGGGATCAAAGTTTGAGTGTTTCTAATGGTTACGATGGATGGTTTATGGAAGAAATACTTCAGTACTGTGAAACGGATGTCAATACAACTTGTGAATCATCTACTGAGCAAACACTTTATTTCATGATCAGCTGCTCAGTGATGGGGTCACCATGCAAATTTATATATGTTAGTGTGTCCATCTGTTGCCACAAAGAGGCCAACAGCCTGCAACAATTAGGTCACAATGACCATGTGAAAAGCAATGGCTTTATAGTGCGGAAACAACTGCTCTAATAATGAACACATCAGTTTTCATACAGAGAGCATTTTTTCTCTTTCTTTTTTCAGCTTCCACAAATCGGTGCAAAGTTTCTGTTTTTGTCGGGATCTTTTACATGTGGAGTAAGTGTGATAATATTTGGGTAAGTGTTGAACGTAAAACCTGTAAATTATCTCAAGTATGAATCGCCATTGGTAAGACAAATTTCAAAAGAAGTTCCTTGCAAATGCTCAGTCTAGTAGGTATAAAATCAATCAGTGATAAAGGGATTACAATTAAATATGCAACTGTCTGTGTCACAAACATGAAGAATTGAAGATTACTTCCTTGACTATATGCAAGATTTATGATTTTAAGATTCAAAACTGTTGAGGCATATGAGAGATATTTTGACTGCAGTGTACCTTTGTGGGCTGGTCAGGAGATGTTGCTAAGAGGTTTTTCATCAAAGTCACGTTTATGCAGAATTAAGAGCTGTTTAAGGTAGTGTGCAGCTCAAAAATGAAAGACTTAAACTTTGCTCAATTGTTCTTTAAGCAAACTTTCATCCATTCTCTTTCAAAACCAATAATTAAAATCAGGGGTCACCATGCAAAGTTTGGTGCTTGATAAACAAATTACCCAATTTTTACTGTTTGAAATTTTAAAAAGCTGCCATCTCAATCTTATATCTTTATATCTTTCCAACTTTCACAAAATAATTTCAATAAACTTCAAAGTGGTATAAGCCAAAAGTGGTAGGCCAAAAGAAGACTGTAAAAGTTTGAGAGGCTGAGTACCTGTCCCCAAGGCACATGCATTCTACCTTAAACGATTTCAGTGTCGGACAAAATACAAGTGGTGATAATACTGTAATCTTTATGCTTTTTTCTGTAGATTTCTGGACAAGCTCAATCCAGGGACAGAGTTTATTGTGTTTTGTTTCATAGTTCGGGCTGTTGAGGCTGTAGGAGCAGCCGCGTCGTCCACTGCAGCATTTGCTATTATCGCCCAGACATTCCCAGATAATGTATCCACGACACTTGTAAGTGTAAAATTTGTTGAAAACATAATTACCATTTGGCTTTTACAAACTATTCGCCATTCAGGACTAATAATGCCGCTTACAATTCTGGAGCAAAGATTTGCTATTCTGTGATCGTCTGCTTGTTTTTATTTCAACAGCCAAGCTCAATTTTTTGTAGTTGCCTGTATCAGACTTCATCAGCTTCTGAAGCATGAATTTACCGGTAGTCATGAAAGTGTTCCTAGTTTGCAGAGCAAGAAATTAAAAAAGTGATTTGTTAGTCCCCGTCCATCCATCCATCAGCAGCCGTTCCTCTTTCACCCCATAGTCGATTTTTTTCAAACTGTGTGCAAGGATAAAGTACTGTGGCATACATATGCACGTCAATTTATTTTGCGATACGATCAAATATGGCCACCAGGCGGCCATTTTGTTGCAAATTTTTCATGTGTTTGAACCTTGACTAAACTATCCCTGAACTGATTTTGTTCGATGTTAGTACACAGATAAAGTACTATGGCATATATGCACATTATTTTATTTTGAAATATGATCCAATATGGCCACCGAGTGGCCATTTTGTTTCGATTTGTTCATGTTTTTGAACTATAACTCAACTATCCCTGAACCGATTTTGTTCAATGTTGGTACACAGATAAAGTACAATGGCATATACATGCATATCAACTAATTTTTTGATACGATCCTATATGGCCGCTTGGCGGCCATTTTGTTGCGATTTTTTCATGTTTTTGAACCATAACTCAACTATCCCTGAACTGATTTCATTCAATGTTGGTACACAGACATTGTATTGAAGTTTCACATATCTTACACATCATTAATTGAATAAATGTAACTATTGATCTTGCCATGGAAAACACCAACAGCCATAACTTTACTATCCCAAGTACACAAACATGACCACTCATAGACCACTCTCATGTGATTTCCCAACATTTAACAAATTCACCCCTCTCCCCTGTAATGAAGCTACCAAGCATGTAATTCAATGACCGTAATGCAAACACCATAATCCAGTGGGGACTGTGTCATCAATGATGGCTTGTATACAATAAATGAAATAGTGAACCGTTACATATACAACATGAGAACTTTAGGGGACATGCAACTTTTTTATCCTCCTAAAGTGGCTGAATTTTTTAACACAGTAGGCAAATTATTCATACATTTCCCACTTTTGCTTAATTTTCCAGTCGTGCAATGTTTTGCCGAAAGCAGCAGTTAGGCTGAAAAATCAATTCCAATGCACTCAACGAACAGAGATATTTTCTTTGATGGACTGCCGGTTGGTATTCATTGCATGGATAGCGCATTCAAACACAGAGCCAGGTCAATTTTCTTCATAGAAAAAAGGAATGGATATCGGAGAAAATTTGATAGCATTGTAACTCAAAACTATACTGCAGCATTCATAACCTTCACCATATTTAGCTGTTGAACTGGCCACGTACTGGTCATGCTTTCATGGTGTACATGTACTTCTGTTTTCTTTCCAGGGATTACTTGAAATTTCCAGTGGTTTAGCTTTTATGATAGGGCCTCCTCTAGGGGGCTATCTATACCAGGTAAGTGATGTCACATTCATAACTTTTCCTTCATTCAAACTCCTCAGCAGATAGCTCAATCACAGACTTTTCTTATGAAGGATGTGTTCAAAATTAAGGTAGTCCACGCCTTGAAAGTAAAAGAATTAAACTTGCTCAAACTTCCGTTAAGGAAGCTTTCAACCATTCTCTTTCAAAATCAAGAATAAAAATTGGGGGTCACCGTTCAAATTTTTGTACTAGAGAAACAAATAACCCAAGATTTACTGATATTTGAAATTCAAGATGGTCGCCATCCCTGTGTCAACTCTCATGAAGAGAAATAAAACTTTCGAATTTCGAAAAACTCAGCCAGTGAAAAGTTTTCTTACACCTAGAGCTTTAAAATGAACCCCCACAAGTGATATATCAGAAAAGAATTGTAAAAATTTTAGAGTCCAAATATCTGTCCCCAAGACACGTTCTACCTTAATGTTTTTTTGCTCTTTTCGCTGCCACAGGTTGGGGGATACAGTTTACCTTTTCTCATCTTAGGAATATGTTCTGTGGTAATAGTTGCAGTAAATTTCTTTGTTCTTCCATCACAAGGAGGTAAGTGGAAGTCAAGTTTGACTGAGTGAGCCCCTTAAAAGTTTAATTGTTCAACATTTCTCAAATTTTTGCCCAAGGAAACTAATTTAAAGAATTTTCTTCCATATTGGCAAAAGGAAATTGTAACCACTAAATAATTCACAACACTGAGCTCATGCTTACAAACCTTCCACAACAAATGGTATCTCCATTAAAACAGCTCTTCATTGGCTCAAACATAGACCACATGACCTTGAAAGTGTCGGTTGGCAGTCCAACACAACCATCGTCATGCAAGTTAGTAATAGGGCTCTTCTAAATCCTTGGTTGGTCACTCAGCAACAACTTTGCATACGTGATCGTTGAAGTCATACTATCATCGATTAAGATTAACTGATGGAAATTACAGAACATAAAACAGTTATGAAAAATGTGCAAACTACCAGTGGCGCACTATAGTGTGCAAACGCAGGAATGATAATCGTAACACAGAAGTCACAAAAACTAAACTCTGTATACAAAATTTTAGATACTGTTCTCATATCTAGTGATACATGTATAATAAAAGGCAATAGTGATTTCTAAATTTGTAAAAAATCATTTCAATTATTTCCTTTGAAACAGACGGGCAGTGTACCATGAAAAGAAAAACCCCAAATGATGTAAGAGGAATTGTATACGCTCGTTGCACTTGTGTATATACCTTACAACAGAATAAATATAAATGCAGAACATGCTTTTTTTTATTTGTAATCAAAGTTTGTTATGATTCTGCAAAAAAAAAACAAGTGAAACAAAAAGATAGACTAGAAGGGTTTCAGTAAAATAGATAAGCAGATATTTTATATTCTATATGATTGGTAGGCTTTGTATGTAGTCATATACAATTAAGTCAAGAAACTACCATTAGAATACTACTCTATCAGAGCCAGTGAGAAAATGTTCTGCTTTGGACAGGTGAAGCCTGAATCTTTTGGATTGAATACATTGATAGGCTCATGCACATACATGTACCATCAAAATGATAAAGATGTAAAGTTTGTGACACAGACGCCATTGAAAGTTCATATTCTGTCAAGGTAAAATACAAAAGGTTTTGAATTAATTGCCGGAAGCTGCCTGTGCTTTCAAAGCAGTATGAATGAAGATACTGATGTTAGATTTTTCATATTTAATTTTATGAGTCTATCCCATGGTAGAGAAGTTGACTTTTTAAATTCTGGTTGTGCTTTCCATATTTCCAAAGGTGAGAGACCTGAATCAGGCTCCATGTTACAATTGTTATCTTCGCCATCAACAATAGTGACTTCGTTTTGTGTCCTGACTGGCTCAATGGCGATGGGCTTTCTCGATCCAACACTGGCAAAACATCTTCAACAGGTAATGTATTTATTGTAAATGATATTAGACCAAGTTAATTTTTTTCACTGTTTTGTGAAGATGAGCTGAATTCCTTTCCTATGTAATTGACTCAGTTATGTGTCTAACATCAGCAAAAGCATAAAGAAAACCATATAAAATGATACAAGGAACATAGATAATACCGGTAAATATTTTTAGCAGGTTTAAATCGATGATTTGATAGACCTTACCTAAGTGAAATTGAAAACAAAATATGGCTGATGTCAATCAAGTGTTAACTGTGGATTTAAAATGAGTGCTAACCCTGAGAGTAATCTAATTACCTGTTTGGGTGTGAGATGGGATTGGCTTCACCATGTGTACTGAAAGCAACCTATTGGTTGAGCAGATTGAAAAATTCTAGTTCATTGTGAAGACATGGTTAGGTATATTTCTTGAGCCATCTTCAAGGTCCTGCAGCTGTGATGTCAAGACCTGCATTTCAAATATGCAAATCACTTTGGGACAGCATTTCACTACCTTGTACCAGCACACTAGCTGCTATTATAAAGAATAGGAATAATTAATAGTGCATTGAACAGCATATAGTACCCTCTATACAGAGGAGTAGGAAGGGGTGAGGGTTTGGGGAGGCAATATTACTACTTTCTGAAAAACTGTGAAGAGACCAGGGGCCTGTTGCTTTCCTCTCAAGAAACATTTTACTTTGCATGTTATATATATGCATGAAAACAAATGTCATTTTTTCTTTTTACCAGTTCCATTTAGATACAACACAAGTTGGATTGGTCTTCTTAGTAATATCTGCCACATACACATTATCTGCGTTTGCCTGGGGCTACCTGACAGACAAATTTGTGAGTAGCACTTCTTTCAATTCTTGTCAATGTATTTATCTCACTGATAAAACTTTGCAGGGTGTACCTAAACACATCTGATGATCTGTGTGTTTGTGTGTGTGTGTGTGCATATATATATATATATATATATATATATATATATATATATATATATATATATATATATATATATATATATATATATATATATATATATTATATACACACACACACACACACACACACATAGGTGTGTGTGTGTATGTGTGTGTGTGTCACATTCACATGAATTCAAGGAGCGATAACTTGTACCGTAGGCAAGTGCCAGTTTACTCAAACTCTTAACTAGGTGTTAATTTGAGAGATACGATCCCCTTTGTGAGAATTAAGTCCCGTATACACGCAATATAGTGAGTCAACGTGATCCCTGAAAGGTATCTTCTGAAGATTGCTAACTGAGAAATGTAGGAAAACAAGTTCATCTTCATGTAATTTATAGTCCCCACGGACACCATCTGGGGGAACTTGTAGGTTTGGTCATGTCCGTCCGTCCGTCCGTCCATCCGTGCGTCCGTTCACGCAGATATCTCAGAGATGCCTGGAGCAATTTCATTCAAACTTGGTACAAGGATTACTTCATATGTCATACAGATGCACATCGATTTATTTTGCGATACGATCCAATATGACTGCCAGGCGGCCATTTTGTTACAATTTTTTCATGTACAGAGCCATAACTCAGGCATATCTCAACCAATTTTATTCAAAGTTGGTACAAGGACATTGACCAATGTCATAGATATGCATGTCAATTTGTTTTATGATATGATCCGATATGGCCGCCAGGCAGCCAATTTGTTACAATTTTTTCATGTACAGAGCCATAACTCAGGCATTTCTCAACCAATTTTATTCAAAGTTGGTACAAGGATATTGAACAATATCATATATATGCATGTGGATTTGTTTTGTGATACAATCCAATATGGCCGCCAGGCGGCCATTTTATTACGATTTTTTCATGTACAGCGCCATAACTCAGACATCTTTAAACCGATTTTATTCAAAGTTGGTACAAGGACATTGACCAATGTCATAGATATGCACGTCAATTTGTTTTGTGATACGATCCGACATGGCCGCCAGGCGGCCATTTTGTTACAATTTTTTCATGTACAGAGCCATAACTCAGGCATTTCTCAACCGATTTTATTCAAAGTTGGTACAAGGACATTGAACAATATCATATATATGCATGTTGATTTGTTTTGTGATACGATCCAATATGGCCACCAGGCAGCCATTTTATTACGATTTTTTCATGTACAGCGCCATAACTCAGACATCTTTCAACCGATTTTATTCAAAGTTGGTACAAGGACATTGAACAATGTCACAGATATGCACGTCAATTTGTTTTGTGATATGATCCAATATGGCTGCTATGAGGCCATCTTCTTACAATTTTTTCGTGTACAGAGCCATAATTCAGGCATATCTCAACTGATTTTATTCAAAGTTGGTACAAGGACATTGACCTATGTCATTTGATTTATTTTGTGATACGATCCAATATGGCCACCGTGTGGCAATTTTTTTACGATTTTCCATGTCCTGAACCATAACTCAGACATGTATCAAGCAAATTTATTCAAAGTTGGTACATGGACATTGTCTTATAGTATACATATGTACTTCGATTTGTTTCTTGATATGGTCCTATATGACCACATGGTGGCAATTTTGTTATGGTCTTTTTCATGTCGACAGCCATCACTCTGGCAAGTCTCAACTGATTTTATTCAAAGTTTGTACCTGGACAGTGACTTATGTCATACACATATGTGTTGATTTTTTAAATAGTAAGATCAAATATCGCTGCGTGGCGGTGATTTTGTTACGATTTACTCATGTACTGAGCCATAACTCGGACATATTTCCACCAGTATCATTCAAAGTTGGTACAAGGAGATTGACATATTTCATACGTGCTCGTCAATTTGTTTCATGTCATGTAGCAGTATCATATCAATTATTGAAGTTTCATAATTAGGCTGATATGTCAAGAAATACTGCATCAAATTTCATGAAACTTTGTACAGATGTTAAGCTCACATTGCTTTTACAGTGAAAAAGACATTTATCAGTGTCATTTTAATTAATTTGTAATTGCATATGTAATGAACTTTCCTAATTAGAGTGATATATCCACAAATACAACGTCAAATTTGATGAAACTTGATACAGATGTTGATCTCATAGTGTTGTAAATACTGCATTAAACTTTATAAAATATGGTACCGGTGATAATCTATTAGTGTTAGGGTAGTATGAAAAAATGTTTTGCAACATCCTGTCAACTAATTCCCAGTTAACTCATTTAATGACCTTTAGGCTAGTGGCCTACATTGGTTTTATGTTTTCATCACCATGGAACTCATTCTTGGCTATTGAGCGCCATCTGTATCAAAGTATTTTTATCACAGACCTAATAAAGAGGACTCTATCCTCTCTGAGGATCTGTAATCAAAGTACCCATTAACAAGGGGGGACTGTGTCATCAACGATGACTTGTTTATAATGTATCTTTGGAAGTTTGGCGGATTTTGAATCATAGAAAACTGTTTTTCATATAATGTTTAGGATATTCCAAAGTTGCTGATGATAATAGGCAACATTGGGGCATGTGCAGCATACATATACATGGGACCATCTCCACTTCTCCAGACACAAAGGTATGTAATGAAGCAATTGCTTTTTATGCCATTGAATACACTAGCATTGATATTCAACATAAAGATATGCCATGCTTTGTTAAAATGATTACATAAACTTCTTCACTCTCTCCACAGCCAGCTATGGATAGTGATATTGTCAATGGCTCTTGTAGGTTTGTCCATGGGTTGTTCCTTGGTTCCAACATTCTATGATCTGATATCAACTGCCAGGTAAAGTTTTTGAAGTATACATTTTTTGCCTCTGAAACCTGCATACATGCATGCACTGCAGGTCTTGTTTAGTAGAATGTCCCTCAGGGACAGACATTTAGATTCTCCTTCCCTTCCTTCTCCACCGCTCATGGACATTCATTTCACAGCTGCTGGTTTCTGAAAAATTTAAGTCTAGTTTTTCGAAAATTGGACACTTTTTCCCCATACAGTTAACACAGGCGTTGCCACCACTTTGAATTTCAAATAACAGTATATTTTAGGTTATATGTTTCTCTAGTACAAAACTGTCCGTGTTGACTCCTGATTTTCATTTTCGATTTAGTAAGAGCATTGTTGAAAGTTTCATTAGGGAAAGTTTTGGCAAAAGCTTACGTCTTTCACTTTCAAGGCGCATCTTATCTTAATCTCCCTTTAAGTTTAGTCCCAAGCCCTTCTTGTTTCAGCTTAGAAAAGTATTTCCCTGCTACCACAAAATTGTAATTTCAGAATTCTGTAAATATGAATATTAATGATAGCAATGTTCAAATATCATGTTCATCATGCCTATTGAAATATCTCTGTTAATGATACTTCTTTGAATATCTTGACAGTCATGTTAGTAACAGGATAGGTATCATTTATGAAACTTTTGCCTTGAAAAATATTAGGGAATTGTAGGTTTAACCTATATTAGAAAGGGGTCTATATTAGCATGGGCTTGACTACAATACTGACAATAGCTCAATTTTGAGGACTGTACATGTACTTGTTAAGGATGGCGCCTTAGTAAACTTAACAGGGGTCCCCAAGTTATTGTATCAAAGTTACTACTGACACAGCAATACAGTCATAGTACATTGTATTTGATATTAGAAAGGGTACCAGGGTTTCCTGATGTAATGTAATGTGTACACAATGTAAAGTATGGCATTCTGGATATCCAAATTGCCTCACAGTAATATTTTATCTTTATGAACTGAAGGCACTTACACCTGTGGCCACTTTACTGATGATTAAGCCCACTTGATGCAGTCAGAAATTCTGCTTGTATAAAGACAAACAGACCCTGTGAAGGGTTGTAAATGAGTACTAACTTTTGGCACCCTGTGTTAAAAATTGAATGACATGATACCATTATTATTCATTGAAGCCTGTGTGCGATAACTAGTTTATTGAAGCAACACACTTTTATGAGACCACTGCTATAGCATCATGCAAGCTTGTTGGCCCCACGCAGACAGTGTGTCTGGGGTAATTGAAATCAACTGCACTGATTTTGGTAAAACTAACAACACACTGTGATAAGGTAAAAATATATACAAGAATATTCATATTTGGTCTACAGACGATAATCTGTTGGTCACAACAGACATATTTTTTCCTTTGATTGTGGTTTGGATGGGACAAATACATGTAAGTTGTCTGAACAACACTTGTACATGGACCTGTGCATGGTAATGCTGACAGGGTGCCAATCGTAAACTCTCATTTACAACCCCAGATAGAGCTGGTTATGCCTTCAGAAGTTCAGCTATAGTCATGCTAAACATTCTAATTAAAGTCGTCTTTTTTTGGTCCAGATGGAAAGGAATGCCAGACAATCTAGGTACTTATGGAGTGGTTTCTGGTCTCTTCAATGGTCTCTTTTCATTAGGGTGAGTTTCCAAATGAAACCTTAATTTCTTTGAGTCAATATCGTGTCACTTGCACCTCTGAGATGCGTTCTGGCATCTGGTTGCTACAAACATTCAGGATAATTCAAAACAACAATCACATGCTTGGTTCATCAGTGTTGAACCTTGTGGTACATTCAACAGTATTCCTATAGTCATGCATTAATCGCCTCTCATGAAACTTTTTGTCTGAGTGTACAGCATAGCCAGCATGACTAACATCAAGCAGTCAGTTCTATACTAAACTTGTGTGTCTCCTTCCACAAGCGAATCTACTTGACCCAGACTTTGATTGCTACCACTTGTCCATGCAATTTGACAGTATTGTGCCATTTTTAACTTTCATGCAGGAGTTTTGTAGGTCCGACTGCTGGGGGCGCACTATCACAAGCAGCTGGCTTCAACTGGGCATCTACAGTATTTGCAGGATTGTACCTCTCCGTGGCACTGTTACTTATAGTGTTCTGTCTCTGGGAGTACCAATGTGGAAAAGGGTAAGCTCTCCTGCAGTACTGTCATGTTTAACCCTTTCACCACCATGGTTAGACTGAAAGATCCATTTTTTTTTCCCCGGTAAGGGGGGAATGTAGAGAGCACCCTCAAGTGACGGATCTGTCAGTCTACACTATGGTTTGATCCAATCACATAGTTTTTCTGTGGTAAAGTTCAACCTCTTGTACTGAGAAATGGGGAAGGGTTAATGTTTGCGCTATGGTGGATTTGCTTGCTCTGAATAGCATTTGATGGAAGGATGAAACCATAAAAAAAGTCCAGTATTAAACTGTAACTGGATCTCATCTTTGCAATATACCTGTCATGCGTTTCAACCATACATGTAGTTTCAACGACTACAACGTCTGGTAGCACATTGAAGCCTTGATATTTGCATTGTCAACATGCTCACTGTCGCTCAGACTTGAAGACAGGGCTCGAACTTAACGGTTGCCCGCTTGCCCGGGGCAAGTAAAACCTGACATCGGGCTCGTAAAAATAAATTGCACTTGCCCGGTCGGGCAAGTGATAGACTTTGATAAAATTTACATGTTCTGGGAATAAACAACTCAAGAAATTTTGTTAAACGATGTTCGCTGTTTCAAGTCACTGAAGCGGGTATCACAACCGACAAGCTGGACGTCAACATTCAGCGAGTGATATTCAGCTGTTGTCTTTCCTCCCTCGGGAAGTCTAATCTCACTTGCTTGTCGCTATTGACTCCAAGGGGGTGTTGGTCAGTAATTTCAACAGCCACTTTGCACGCGGTGACCTGACTGAGACAACGCAGACTGTATGTCATAGCGAAGCAAACTACCCTGTTTTCATGTAATTTTTTGAAATCTACGCCTGACAAAGTCACAGATTCTGGAACAGGATCTGTGTCAGGGGATACAATACACGTTCAACTGGCCGGCCACTCAGAAATCGACGGTGATAAAGCTATAGCGCGGTCGCAGCATCGAGTTCAGTGGAAAGTTAGTGAAGAAGCAGAAGTGCGATATGTAGGCCTATATGAAAGGAAACGACAACGGAAGTTTCAAAACTTCTGGAAAAGAGATTTGCTGATGCGAATATCGATTGATGGGCCACCCTTCAACTGTATGACCCCAATCCTGCACTAGAATATTGGTGGACGAGTGGGCAGAAATCACGAAGACCAACACTAATGGATCGTAACAATTAACACGATTATCAATACAGACAAAACGGAACCTGCATTGATATGATGCCGTCAGCCACATTTTGAGATTGCTTGGTCTTCGTGATCTCTGCCCAAACAATGCAAACAGACAAAAAAATCGGGCAAGTAAGTTTGTTCCTCGGGCAAGTAAAATTTCTGGAAACTTACCCGCAGGGCAAGTAGGTAAAAAAGTTAAGTTCGAGCCCTGCTTGAAGATCTAGACAATTGAATCATCCAGCAGTGTGTATGCATCATAATAATAGAATATCTGAAGTAGAAAAGGAGGCATCTATAGCTCTTTAGTTTATGATTTAACTCTTTAAGAAATTCTTCCCTCTTCCATCAACAGGAGAAGAGTGATAACAGAGAAAGCCAAGGTTGTGATATCTGTCAATCCAGAGGTCGACGAAAAATCTCCACTATTATCAGCTTAATGCAGTTTGTAAATATCAATCAAAATTATCAATGGTTAGAGCAGTGTTCTACAGACTCAGTACACACAACAGATCACATTATGGTGGTACAAACAAACCCTCATGTACAAACACATATGGACATACACTTTATTCAATGCATGTGTGCACGTTGCTTTGTTTGTACTATGGTCCATTTGATTCCTGGTTTGACCCATTCACAGCTCAAAAGTTTAGTTAATTTGTCAGTTTATTGCAAAACAATCTCAAGTTAATTTGAAACAGAGTTAAGAGATCAGAAAATACATTCTTCATAGAATAACTGTTTTCTTGACTCAAGGTCACATATTACTGTCATTTTATTTGTAATTAATCCGTAATTAATCCAAAAAAAATAACATGGAACAAACATGATGATGTTGTTCAGAATGGCTTGACCTTTGACCGAGTAATTGTATGTAGTTGTGTAAACATGAGCATGTACATTTCATGAATTTCATTTAAAACGAAAAACAGTCACTATTGTCAACACCCATTGACTGCTTTGTCACACAGTTTACAGGAAAACATTTTGATTTTCTGAAAGCTTTTTATTAAATAATAGTAAGTTTTTATCAAAAAATAAGAAGCTTTTTAAAAAGCTTCTCATTAAAAAAAGCTTTTTAAAAATAAAAGAAAAGCTTTTTATTAAAAAATAGTAAATTTTATCTAAAAAAATACAGCACTAATTATTTCAAAGAAATAGCCAGACTGCTTGATATAGCATTACGGGAAGGCTCCATTAACTTAGGAATACTCTACTTCCCTAGAGGATCAATTTCACAGATCTGACTTTCCTACAATGGCACTGCAATAGCACCAGCTGGATTAGATAAACATAACAATGGAACATTCACACCTTGGGGATTAAAAGTATTCTGTTTGTCACCCAAGTTGCTCAGGCAAGGACTCGGGTTTCAGGTACCATGCAAGTTAATGCAGTCGTCCTCTAATGGTTTGTTAGAAAATGATGAAATGTCTATAAATGTCTGTTGTTAGCAAAACATTTGTTGCTCCGAACATAACTATGGTGATTGAAGTCATCTGTCTCCGCATTGTTTTGTCCACAGTGTTTGTATTTTGTGATTCACTACTTAACCCTATCACCATAATGGTGTGGCCAAACCAATTGTTATCAATGGCGAGTGTGGACCAGTTGACAGGGAATTGGGGATGAACAGGTTAAAGAGGTGAGGACATTAAAAGTGAGGGGGGGATTCAAAAGAGTTTAAACTTGCAAATGTCTGTGTATGATTTTTCACAACAGTACAGCATAAAACTATGATAACTTAGTTATTGTCAAGTTTTGGCAGGTCACAGCATTTTATTCTTTGGTTTACAAGAATTACTTTCATGAAAATGTCTCTTAATGACATCATGTAATGTTTGTCAATTCACTGTTTAAGCGTACTTTGTTCATACCTTATTGTCATTTTTTCTCGAGAAAAGAAACAAATAATGAAAAAGCAGGGTGTTGTACACAGTTTATAGAACTCTTTACAAACATGGACATGATGATTTACAGGTGCAATCGTTAAGTAGTTAAAGGACAAGTAATGCTAACTTATGATGATTTTTTCACTATATATGTTTTTAATGTAAACCGTAATGTTTTGTTCATCTCCCCAAAGCATGTTGAGATACACAGTATTCAACTTGTCAACTCAGCCTGTACTTGTGTAAACTGCATTGTTATTGTTGACTAGTGAATTCTGGTGTGGGCAAGAATTCAAATGTCAACAAAAACAGTGCATTTTACACATGTAGATGCTCTGTTGACGAGCTAAATACTTGATGTTTCAACATTCTCTTTGTGACAGAATAACAACTGGCAATTTACATATAAAATAAAATAATAAAATAATCATCAAAAGTTAGCATTACTGTCCCTTTAATGTGCTGGTTAGGGAAGTTACATGGACGTGGTTTAGAAAGATTTTGCTACTTACAGTGGACACAAAGTCAGGATAACAATCAACAAAACCATAGGGACTTTGCATTTTAATCATGGTAAAAAGCGCACACACTTTTGTGAAATGATAAGATTTACTTCAAATGCATTTTATTTAACCAGTCCTCTGCAGCTGTGTATGTTTTAATGTATCATCATTAAAGTGTACTTACAAAATCACAAAATTTGCTGTGAAATGTGATTGATTTTAGTGAGAACTTTTGTCAAATTATTTTGTGGTATCAATACGCATAGATGACCTTGTGGTATATTAGGGACCGTCTCATGTTCTTGCATAAAACAGCTTAATGTTATCGTTTATGGAGAAGGGGGCTTTGACCACTGTCCAATTAATGAACTTCACCTCAACATTTATAACGACTTTTTCTACATTTGTTATAAATACTTTTTTCCAGGCTAATTATAATCGACGAAATAGCGAAACTGTGAAATTGCAAAATGAGGGACTGGACAGAAATTACCAGGAGGGAGGGCTTGTTGTTGTCACAAATTAATGAGGTTCAGGATGTGACGCTGTTAGGTGCCTCATCCAACCAAATATGAAGGCTGTAGCTCTTGAAGTTACTGATTTCTAGGCATATTGATGAAATCAAGGTCAAAGGTCATCCTGGTAACGTGAAATTTTGGCGGAAAACTTTGCTTACATAATCAATCCTGTCCACAAATATCAGCTCTCTAGCTCTATTGACTGGCCTTTAATTTCATAATTGTTTAATAAATGAGGTACAGGATGATGAGAGTCAAAGGTCACCAGAAACACAAATTTTAGTTATATGCTTTCATCCCTTAGGCCAAAAAAAACAGCTGTTCAACGGGCGGGATGACTTGAAAGTTGGGTAGGTAGGTCGGATTTTTTTTTTTGGATTTTTTTTTGGTTTTTCTTAAACAGAACATATAATATAAACACTTTTTGTGTGTTTCATGCTTTTTCTTAGTCACATAACATATACTGGATATGTTGTTTAGTACGTTCATGATTTTTTCAATTTTTTGTTGACATGGGTTGGTTGTCTCACAACAGCTTCTTTGCCTTCACTTCTACAGTTCAATCTACAGGTTCTGCCAACTGGTAAATTTCATGATTTTCTCAAAATTATCACAAAATCCTGTTTTGAAAGCTGATATACCAATTTTTATCACAACTGGAAGTTGTGATATAGAGGTGGTTTCAACCGGTGTTTGATGTCGTCCATTTCCGTAAACGACAAAAAGTCAAAAACTGCTGAACAGACTGTGTTGATATTTGATACCGATACATAGACTGGTTCCAAGGTTCCAATTCCGAAAAATGGAGCCAAACGGAGAGGCGGTTAGATAGTTTTGGGAAATTTGTAACCCCCCTTTTTAACTAATTGATTTTAGGGGTCTTTCATATATGTAGTTTTGGAATGTACACCAATCCTGCATTGTGGACTGTTTTATGAGTTGTGGAACAGAAATGAGGTTTTGATGAATGTTAGAAATATGCAGGATGACTGATTCGAAGTATAGGAGATTTCTATGCTCTTTTGGGCATCAAAAGCATTAAAAAAAACATATTTCATAATTTAGATTCTCACTTTTGAGATGACCCTAGGCATTTGTTAAGTAAACATCCTTGAGTCAATATACAGACTTTGACATTCCAGAGATTAAGTATCCACAACCTCACATGTTACAGTCTTTCACTACAATGGTATGGCCCAAACCCATTGTTATCAATGGAGAGTGTGGACCTGTCTACAGGAAATTGGGGTGAACAGGTTAGACAATGACGTTACAAGTTGTAGGTTAGTTATCAAGGTAGCACCAGCATAGAGTCCTGAGCATCTGTCCATGTGTTCTCACAGCAAATTACAGGGAAAAAAATTATTTGAGAAGTTTCTCTCCTTTAAATAGAAGTACAACCGCGGCAAAGCAAGTGCATAGGTAACTGATTGTAATACAAACACTAATAGTAATTAATATGTAGTCTAACTTCGCCTTGTTTATCTATACTTTGTCGCTGTCAGTAAGAAATCTCAGCAGGGTGGCGTTAAATGGTACTGTCTTCAGGAAGTCCATGCCAAGTTGATTTCTTATATTTACGTTTGGCAAGGAGACTTCTCATATCTAAACCAAGCACCCCGTGGTTTATTAGCTCTTTATTAGTAAAATAAAGATGCCGCTTCTATACTTTAAGGTTTTCCAGTACTTGTTGCTATTGTAGTTTCTGTTTGTATTACAATCAGTTATCTATGCACTTGCTTTGCCGTGGTTGTATATTACAATTTAAAGCTGTCATGGATGGATTGCTCTCAAATGATCTGAAACACAGTTATTGCCCATTAGCAACAAATCTACAGCAAGATTTATGTAAAGTTCATGAACTTACACAAGGTATTAGACAAAAGATGACCATGACTTTGCTACTTTTCAACATTTATTTCAATCAGATTTCCCCAGCTTAGTGTATAATTTTGTAATCTTAATTACTGTCAACTTAGCTTTACTAACTTATTCTAACCTCATTATTCTTACACTAGTGTTATACCTTATAACCACAAAATTTCAAGAGATGCATATATGATTGTCACTTAACAAACAATTTACAAATATGTCTTCTGCTATTTCTCCATATACATATACATGTCTCCTTTTCTCATAAAAATGAGCTTAAAATCGCAATGTGAAAATAGTCTTTCAGCTATATGTTGCTCATTGACTTCGTGGTCTGTCTAATTCACAGTGAGTGTGGTTGTTGATAAATGCCGATAATACTAGGCGGTCATTATGTCCAAGCGCCATTGGCGGTATTTTTTAACATAAGGACCATAGGTCATTATCACATCTGGAAGTTGTGATATAGGGTTAGCTTCAACCGGTGTCAGACAGACTCAGTGTCCATTTTCCGTAAACAACAAAAAGTCAAAAACCGCTGAACAGACTGCATTGATATTTGGTACAGATATTCAGACTGGTTCCAAGGTTCCGATTCCGAAAAATGGAGCCAAACGGAGCAGGGGTTAGATAGTTTTGGGAAATTTCTAACCCCCCTTTAACTAATCGATTTTAGGGGTCTTTCATATATGTAGTTTTGGAATGTACACCAATCCTGCATTATGGACTATTTAATGAGTTGTGGAACAGAAATGAGGTTTTGATGAATGTTAGAAATATGCAGGATGGCTGATTCAAAGTATCAGAGATTTCATGCGCTTTTGGTAATAAAATTGATAAAAAACAACATATTTAATGTTTTAGATTTCTCACATTTGTTATGACCCTTAACATTACAGACTTGATGACATAACTAGCTGCTGGACCTGTTTACTGGCGCATTGATTTAAAGACAAAGATCGTTTTATTTTGTGATAAGGACGTGTGATTTCGTAAAACATAGTCTATTAGCCTGGAAATGTGATTTTTGCGAATATTGCTTACCCCACTGACAAACAGTGTGGTTTGAAAATGGCTGGAATTCGCTACTTCGGGACTTTGTTTTGTGTGTGCATTTACTGACAAACTCCAAACCCGCAGCACCTACCCATTCAGTATTTCATGTACAGGTGTACCCAGAGATAGAGTAGTTTCACAATGTGCCAGTTGTGATCAAGTGCCATTGGCGCTATTTTTCTTATTTTTGACCCTGACCTAAAATTTGGAGGGGAAAGTGAGAGCTGTTCGTAACTGCCCTCCCACTGGTAAACATTGAAAATGTGCCCTCCCACTGAATTTTGATGCCCATTGCCCTCCGGTATCTACAGTCTGCCCGCTCCCCACTCCCCACAACAATTCAAGCTCCCCGCTGCCCTCTCCCCACTACTGAAATTCCCCATTGCCAACTAGATGCCCACTAGGCAACCCAGATCAACACAAAACCATGCAAGCAGTTAGCAGTATACTTTGGAACATTGCTCCCCTCTAAGTTAGGTTCTATTAAGCACGCCCACTGTCAAAAATGTTCTCCCCGCCCGCTGAAAGTAATGAAATTTCTTTCTTCCCCGCCCACAGTAAATATCAATATTTTCTCACCGCCCGCTGATTAGTTTTGAAATCTATCCGCCTGCTGAAAACTTTGCACGAACACCTTTTTGCACGAACAGCTTCGTTGGTGGCACCTGAATCTAACGGAGCTAATTTCTGTGTTGGTGCCACCAGCCATATGTGCACGGTGCATTCCAACCAAAACTCGCGACTCAGAAACTGACGGGTCAGCCCTGGGGATGTCCGGGGTGACGTCGTCGAGCGAGGAAGCGAAATTAGACCATTCGTCCTGTGTCCAAGTCAAACAAATGTCACAAGGTTGACTCCTTGTGCATTCTCGACAACGGAAACACAAATCATGTCCGTCCTGCAGTGAGAACTGCTGCTTACAATCACACGTTCGATAGGAGAAAGCCATGACGAAAATCGGAACAAGTGATGACTCAAAGAACAATAAAGAATTTTCAAGGAACACTCAAAATAGGAACACTAGAAAATATAGACTGTACAACCACTCGGACGTGAAATAAACGCCGGTGAAACAATACAGTGCAGAGTGTTTAAGCTATATGGAACACGTGGCGTAATAGTTTATTTTCCATGGCGTATTAACCCCGCCCTTCACCTCGACCAAATGTTTGTGATGCGCTTCCACCGGCCTTTACTCTTCAAATCATTGCCTGTATCAATCTCACTCAAGTCAATGTCATCGAAAATGTGAAGGTAATTCATCTTACAGACAGATGTTCACTGAATAAAATCTCCGCTTTTCTTCAGATTCGTAAAGATTTCGGGAAAAAAAAAGAAAAATGTGGAGTGGTCCAAATATGGGTCGGTCGGGCCTGTTGAACAGATAATTTTTTTTTCTCGCCTTACTGGTCATTTTTCAATACACACCAGCCCTCTCGGACTGTGTGTAGGAGGCGATATAGTCATAGCTTTACTGCGAGGTCTAGGGCAGGTCAAAGGTCATAGAAAATTCAGAAAAAATAATACTTTCAAAATCTTCATCGCAAGATTAATGTGGACATGCTTTAAGACTTTGATGTTTGCAATGTAGCAGCCTGGCCATATGGTCTACAAAATCAATGTACAGAAATGTGATTGATCAAGTATTATACCAATAAGGTCAATTTTAACGTTAAAATCCAAGATGGCCACAAGATAAAAGGGTTTAAATATTATTGATGTGGACTGTGACATGTAGGGGAAAGTCAATGCTGGTGTGCATGAAAATAGGGAAGGTCACCAACACTTTTGAAGGGTCACTACTTTACGCACAGCATCATTTTAAAAAGTGCCGGCCCTCCCTCCCTTTAATTTCTCTCACTTCCCTTACTCACATGAGGGCGCTGTAATAACGGGATTATGGAGAGCTTGTGGAGCAAGTGTTACATCGAATCGACCCTCTGTTTGCTGTTTGTCGGATTTGTTCATTCTATATATTTCAGTTTCGCATTATTTCTTTATAAATATTTGAATTTACTACTCAGTTTCTTTATTTCTTCATTTCGCTATTTCGGCGATTATAATTAGCCTTTTTTCCACCTGTCTGTGTTTTCCTCGACAGCTTTGTGGAGTATAACATCGTAACCTAGCATTTCCTTCAACCTGAAGAAAAAGTAACAAATTGTCACTTTTTACAGTGTGTACAATATCCACACTTTGTACTTTTTAAGTTTCGTTTAGGAGACGAGGCTTTTTATTCAGGCAAAATAAAAAGAAATCGCTTGTTGAACTTCTGCGATAATTTGCGACAGCCCCTTACAAAGCGTAAAATACCAGATGTGACTGACTGATGCTATAGAAAT
Organism: Ptychodera flava; assembly: GCF_041260155.1. Taxonomy (NCBI): domain Eukaryota; kingdom Metazoa; phylum Hemichordata; class Enteropneusta; family Ptychoderidae; genus Ptychodera; species Ptychodera flava. The sequence goes on along the minus strand of NC_091944.1, from coordinate 15,896,382 downwards.
AACGGACGACGCGCTGACCATTAACGTTTATTTATGGGCGCGGGCGAGAGGAAAGCCAAATTAACTGGCTCGGCAAGCCTAGCCAATTATATTATCAACGAGCCCCCCAAAACCGTCAAAATTTACGAACATTTCCCGTGCAAACGACAACGGGGCCCCAGAACCTGTCAGTGAGTAGGTGCGCGCGCTGCAAAAATTTTGCAAATCCGGAGATTTTATTTTTAAAAAAAGCGTCCAAACTTGGCCCACAAATGCTCCATTTTATTTTGTGGTTGATTATGATATTTGTACAATTCACAATTTTCGTTTAGCCGTAAAGTTACTATGTTTACGACACTATTCATATTCACGGGCATGAAAACAAACCATTACTGTGTATTTGTGGGCAGTCACGTGATTCAGCTCGACCAATTAAAACGCAATGGACAGAGCATGGTAATATAATATCGGTTAATTCACAATCAGCCCCACTGCCCACGGGGTTGACCTTTTGATAACCCGCATAACGACGCACGCTACCCCGCCAACAGATAGCAGAGATAGCTGTGTTTCCACAGCTATTTCTCTTCCTGTACGTATTTTCCGGTACCCACTGGCAAAAATTTCCGGCTGACTCGCAGCGTGTTTGCAAGGTTATATCTGATTGGTCGATTGTCACTATTCACGGCAACTTAGGGAGTTTATTTGTATTATTTCATTATAACGGTACGATTCTGCCAACCAATTGGATAACAGCTTCGAAATCGCTGCGAGTCGGCCCAAAATTTCCACCAATCCACTGGAAAAAATTGAAATTTCTTACCCGCCCATCGTAAATATCGACTTTTTCTCCCCGCACACTGATTACATTTTAAATTTGCCCGCCCGCTGAAAAACTGAGTACGGACACCGTTTTGCACGAACAGCTTCGTTGGCGCCCAGAGGGCTCGACCTGGTGTTGTCATGCAAACGCAACAATGAATCTCCAATGAGTTAGGAGGCTTTTTATATCAGGAGCCTATGTTTAAACACATCTCAGTCAGTGAGTTGTGCCACTCCTAGGCCCTGGGATTGATTGATACCTATACAGGCAATAGTGACACAGGCTGAACCAATGTGATTGTTCATCATTTGGGCGAACTCTCAACGTCTTTGAACACTCTGTATCTCTTCAAGATCTCCGACCGAAACAGGTAAACTTTGCTACTTCTCTCAGTTTGACATTCTCGATATGCGTTTGTAGGCTATGGGTCAAAAAAGTTTGCACATGAACTAGGGAAACTTATTTCTGCAATTGTTACCGCATTAATTTCCCATTCGACGTTATACAGCCTAGACAGTGGCACTCCTTTATGTATACATAATGCTGAAGCATTGTCCCCAACGCAAACAGTTTGCACAAAGCAAAACAAATCACCACACCAACGTTAACATACACAAAGCATTGTATATATTCTGTTTGCCTTGAACTATTAAATCACGGTCCAAAATTCACAAGCTAAACAGGACCTTGGTTATATCGAGCTGTCAAAGGTCGTTCTGGCAGTGGCCTTTATACTTGATAACTCATCAACCTGTTGCTTTAGATGACCCTTGGTCTATATTTGACCGATTGACTCATGAGACTTATTTATCAGCTTGTTTAAAAATGTGACGTCAACAACTGATTGCCTTGTTTTATGAACGCAAGTGAATGACAAAATATCTGAAAATAGGCAATTAGTATCACTGATGTCAATTGCAAGGCCAACAGCAACAGCTGGTGAACCAAAAGACCCACAAAACTTCGAAATACTTCACCGACTTTGCTTTGATTTGCAATTATATAGTCGTTAAAATCTAATATGTGCGTTCGGTTGCCAATGTTTGAAAATGCATTCTGTGGCCACACTTCAGTAAGCGCTATTTACGTAAGTTGCGTTTTGATTTCTAACCATCTTACAACTGTATTGCAAAATTCAAAAAGATACACCTGGTTGGGCTTTAACGCATACAAAATAGATATTGCAGAAAACAGAGACTAACAGAGAGTATCTGCAAACATTCTAAAAGTCATCTACCTCAGTGTGTTATTCCGTGTGCCACATGTGTTGTATCTTCAATTGATTCTGGAAAAATCAACCCAGCTTTTACTTCAGGGCCGTCGCTTTCGACATCATGAAAAATAACACCGTTAGATAGCTTTAATTGCGTAGAACACCGTGACTGGACCGTGATGAAATATGCGAAACTGTATACAACTTAGTGACAGACATTATAGAAGCGAGACATTTACTGTCTACGGTACAGTTCATCAGTTTTCTTCCTCCATAAGGAACTTCGTAGATACCATACAATCGATTTTGGGATGAGGAATGCCGTTTTGAGACATGGGAATATTGTACTCCGCACAAGAGCAAAGCAATGACGTCTCTCGCGTAACATTCATTAAAGATCGCCCCTCCTTATACCATCGCCCGATGCGCGCGGTTCGGTGAGATCGGCATAGCAGTATTGTCTCCCTGACAAACGAAGGGTCCCTACGTGAACAAACACCCTTGGCGAGCTGAGTTACACTTAGCCTCTTACAGCCACGGAATTGTCCCATGCGATTTATGCAAGTTTTGTACAACAAAACAAAAGTTACCATGGTGATGAAAACTATGTCGTTATCGGGAATTCAAGCTATAATTCTGCATTTGGCTGATTTTTATAAGCTTTTGTTGACGGTGACATTGCCTAACAAACTGAAAAGAACAAACAATTCAATCTAAATTTTACTATTATGAGTTATGAACAGACTGTAGATAAATTTGATTTCTATTACACCCTTGTTTTGTTGTTCAACTCCAAGGCGTAGTGGTGGGGTTGTAATAATCGCCTGAGATGCTCGATGGCAACAAGTAAGGTCGATCGAGAATTTGGAGGTAATGGTGGCATACACTATGGCGCGAAATCAGAGAACACAAGCGAAGACGGTATACTGACCAGAAGTCAGAAGATGATGATAGTGACTTTTTCACTGGCAAATCTTGCCAACTCAGCAAGCTTCAGCATTCTTGCTCCGTTCTTTCCAACCAAGGTAGGCTGTCGTATTTAGCATCGACTTTCCTTTCGTAAGAAATCGCTTACAAAATTGCTTTTGAAGAAAACGCACAATTTTCTTACAATCATTGCATTTGAAATATTCTCAGTTGCTGTCCACATTCCTCAACATTTAAACTTTTTGTGTCGCTGTATTCGATATATTTACTATACAGACTTACATATAAGGATTAATATGGTCATTATCATGTCATTCCCGCGTTTTAATCTACACAGACATATTTACTAAAATGCTGTCATACCCAGCCAACACAACGGGTTGAACTTGGAATTTCCTATATTATAAGATACAACGATATAACATTTACGAAAGTCATTTAGCTTTTTGAGATCAACTAATTACTAATTTGCATGTTTAACAAACTTTCCTTTTTATTGATACTTAGAGGTTATTTAAGCAATAATCTACCACCTCCCGGCCTATAATAGGCGAAAGCAAACTTTGCACGACATAATGTACGAGGCGAAGCCGAGTGCATTATGCCGTGCAAAGTTTGCTTGAGTCTATTATTGGCCCGGAGGGGTACATTATTCCTATTATTTTATAGGTTTGGCAATGCTAGTGAATTTGTAGACATATAGAAAGCATCTGGGGCCATAATGCCGGATAATCATATACATTATCAGTAATAATCTGAGGGTTTGACGTCACAACATTTACTGGTATTGACAAAGGTACAAATAATACCCAATGCCGCCTTTTCCTGTATCCTTATGATCAGCATGAGTGCCATTGTGCTGCGTCAGACATGAGACGAACGAAACGAGGTCGAGTGTCTGACGCAGCACAAATGGCACTCATGCTGATACGACACAAGGAACGACCGCGGGCCATCCGGGTACTTTCGGGTTCCTACTTCATTTTTTGCGTAACAGTGCGATAAAAACAATTCTAAACTTGGGATTTTTTCAACCACCAAACCAATATTCAAAGTTTCAATATACATATCATTCGCTCTTCAGTATCGTCTAATCTCTCATTCACCTCGCTCACGTGCATTTCACCTACTGATGTCACTCCGCGGTCAAGAATTGGGTAACTACCGATTTATCATATACCCATGCCAAGAATTCTAAACAGGAAAGGAAAATCCCTATAATTTTAGGCTTTACTTTTATTCCGCCACGCGCATAAATATAGAAATATTTGTTGTCAAGGTAAAGTGGCTTCATTTCCTCTGCTTTAAAATTCTTCGATCATCGTCGTACAGAGCGGAGAATGGCGGCCATTTTGTTTGATACACTGAGAGTTGCCATGTCAACAGGTGTCGCGCCCTGGAGATGGCGTTCACGCCATGCGGAGGTTGACCTTGCCGTGCCGTGCGAAAGATAGAATATTTGCTAGAACTTGCCTAAAAAATCACAAAAACTTTAACGGAATAAGCACAGGATAATATTACAAGATTCAATGTATTACTCCCGTTTTTAGCCCCCCGAAATATCCTAGTTCCTCAGATCCGTTTAAATTTTATTGTCGGTAACATCGCATCGCAGGCGGAGAGCAGCAGCCATCTTGTTTGTTTACTTATGTAGTTTAGGAACACTCTCAAACTGATGACGTTTATCGTGCATTTCTCGACGGTTACTGTAAAACATCACGGCTGATATTTTACGATAAACGTCAACAGGATGAGGCGATATGGGCATGTGCGTATGATAAATATCGTGATTGACTTGATCATAGTTGACGAAACGTTCATTGAAGATTCTATAACATTTTGAAATTTGTTTTCGCATTTTAGATAGTCTAGATAATAATTTGCATATTTAATGAACTTTCCTAATTAGAAATATAAATCTTGATTGATGTAATCAGAGAAGCTACTATGTAGGCTTGCAGTGAAGATATTTTGATATAATTTTAATGAAAGTCTCTGAGTATATTTCATCAGCTAGCTACTAATTTGCATCAGCGATTCTATTTAGTATGGAAGGACTTTACCAAAGTTTATGAAACTATTAATTGTGGACATTGGTGAGACAATATCATTGTCTCACCAATATCATCTAGTTGATAATTTGCAATTTTAATGAATATTCCAAATTAGGCACATAAACTGGAGGGACGACCATTGCTTTGTCATCTGATTGGTAGTTTGTATATTTCATGAACTTTTCAAAATTTTTGATAACTTGAGGACTTGACCAAAATGATGAAAGTGCTATGTAAACTCTTGATGACATTAAATAATAGTAGAGTTTGAAGGATTTGGACAACGGCAATTTAACTTGCTTTGTAAAGTGAGGATACAATGACAGCAGTCAAAGAAAGTTAGTTTTTTCATTTCAGCTCATTACATAATATTTGTAAATTTATTGATGTTTAGAATTAATCCATGGTGAATATTGTTCATGATGTTGATCGCAACAATTTATTCAATGAAGCTGACAACTTGTGGCAAAAGTTTCAATTTACAAACAGCTGCAATATCTACTGGCGCATTTTCAGTTCATATCATGCTGGTTATTCTTACGTAGAACCATTGCACATCAATAAAATTACGCTGCCGTACAATATCTATATGTCTGTGAGAACGATGCTTTTCTCTTTAGAGTTGATTTATATCTTCAACAATGTCTTTTGCTTCTTGACCACAGGCTAAGACGATGGGTGCTTCGGACACCGCTATCGGTCTGATTTTTGGTTGTTATTCGTTGGTCAGGTTTGTCGTCTCACCGATTTTTGGAAAATTTGTAAGTGAAAACATGTCACCAGGCATATAGCAACTTAAACATTATGCTTGAATTTACTCTACACATGATTCACTTTATGGAAATGAGGTCTGAGCGTATGGTAAAATTGTGAAAATGTATTTATCTGACTGTTTATTATTTATGTTACTCTGCATAATCTGCAAAATTTGCATGATGTAAAACGAAGGAACATTATCGTACATCGAGACAGTCTCTGGATCTGATGAATGATTCAATATATTCTTAGCCATTGGAGTCTAAGCAGATTTCTTGACATACACGTGCATAGAAATGCACATACTTATCCTGACAGCTCTTTTGTTTCAGCCTTAATCTGTGGATATACTTCAATTTCACCAATCTCTGTGTAGTCATGTGTTCCTTTTTAGCTGACCAATTAGATAAGTATTAAATCATTTGTGAATAGAATCATTGACATATCTCGCCAATTTCAGCTCCAACAAATAGGAGCCAGGTTCATGTTCTTGTCCGGATCTTTCGCTTGCGGTTATTGTGCAATAATCTATGGGTAAGTATTCATAGTTAAGTGTTCATAATTCTGTATTTTAATCAACACTTGACATTAACTATCCTTAAAACCAAAAAGAGGAAATTACATCGTCGACAGGATAGACAATGATTTGTTAACATGATTTGTTGAACATGATGGGAATTTCGAATCGAGATCTCGTGCCTGTGCAGCTACAAATAAGCTTACTTTAAATGGACAGTATCCTCCAACCTTCTGATCTTTGATCGGCTTAAAAGAATTTCAGAGCAGGACTCGACACGAAAACTTTAACTGTAGACGCACCCACTTTGAATGACACGATACTTTCATGTTTCACAGAGCTTTACAAATGTGGGGTATTACAAACAGGAGACGGTCAAATCTAAATTCTAACATCTATAGGTCGTGCAAGTACCGATTACATTAATGACCACGTGATATATAATAACTGATTAAATGCTGACTACAGTTTGAGAGTAACGGTTTGTATTACGATTCAAAGTTTTAAGATGTAACGCATTTCGTATCTCATCTGGAATGTACCTTACCAAACTCTCTGTCAGTGCGTGTTATGTAATAAAGACTGATTGATTTAGTAATATTTAAGGGTCAGTTGACCAAATGGCAAACTATATCTGTAAGACATTCAAAGGTTACAAGCATTAATGACCCATGTACTATGACATAATGGATCTTTTGCAAAATAATGTGTATTCGTGTGTTCACTGTCAATAAAAAAACATACTGTATATACAACATTAAAAGGAACGTCTTATTAGTTACAAAACAACAAAAATAATAACTTTGACGACAACGTATTTTTTTTTTCATTTCAGCGAAAATTTGAATGCCATCCTTTTCCTTTTGTCATAGGTTTCTAGACAAACTGAATTATGGGACTGAATTTATCGTGTTTTGTTTTGTGGTCCGATCCATTGCGGCTGTAGGAGCAGCAGCATCCACCACTTCAACATTTGCTATAATTGCTAACACATTTCCAGATTACCAGATTACAATTTTTGTAAGTTCCAGTGAGAGATGATTGAGGATGAGTTCCATGTATGTCGCTATTTAATTCTCTTTATGACGTCATTTCCTCAGCCAATGTGAGTGTCACTGAGTAAATGCGTGAGTGTATTTGTGAGTTGCTTGCTGTTTATTGTTATAATGCAGAAAGAATGTATTCAAAGTGGTAATATGCAGCTATTGCAGTTAACGTTTGTCTGCAATCAGTCATACTCAGTGCGATTTTCCGTTCTAAAGGCGTGGAAATCGTGGTCTGTTTACTGGGACTTGCACTATCTGCACTCTTCTTTTAAACATGCATTGTTTTTAAACATGGGATTATTAACGCCCTTTGTCAATGCATCGTTTTCTCAAAAGGGAATACTCGAAATCTTCAATGGCTTTGGTTTTGTGATTGGACCACCAATAGGTGGTTACTTATATGAGGTATGTGTCAGAGCTAGTCTCTCCCATCTTTCCGCGTTTCTCTTCATGTTTTCTTCCCCTTGCCTGTGCCCCTTTCAGTCTTCCTGTCTGTCTGTCTGTCTGTCTGTCTGTCTGTCTGTCTGTCTGTCTTATTTTTATCTCCGTCTACGCCTGCATACCCATCATATCTATCTTCCCGTATTTCTCTGGATCTTTCTTTCTGTGTGTTTACGTGTCTTTCTGTGTACCCATTTTTCTTCTCGGTATAAGTCGTTATGAAATTACTATAATCGGTTTTGACCATCAGTTTAATGCCAAGAAGTACTGGAAAACAGCAATATGCCGGGAGTGCATCTATATCTTCTACCACATTGAACAGGAATGAGAGAAATTACGCATTTAGCAACGACAAGTTCCAGCTTCTCTGTTCATATTTACGTCCAATCTTTCACTTTGCAGGCTGGTGGTTTTGCCCTACCGTTCATTATCCTGGGTGCTTTCACGCTACTGGTGTTTGCTCTCAACTTCTTCATCCTCCCGCACGAAAGTGGTACGTACATAAAAATATTTCATTTTAGTTTTGAAAGGCAGCTGTGATATCAATGTGCATAAATGGACTGATGAAAATTTGAAGAAAACGTATTTGGATAGGGAATAAAATAGTAAGAAAGATTAGCAGATTCTTCATGTTGTATGTTAAATTACGGTTCGAACATGAGAAATATCATTAATATAATTATTATGAAATAAGGTAGGCCTTCAGTGATGCAGCAGGACCAGGTGTACTTTGCCCACTAAATTGTGCGTTCTCTTTTGCTGAAGAGTGAGCTGGGAAACTACATTATATTGAAAGGAATTGTGTGTAAAAAGTCGACTTCTCACCACAACAAGAAATTAAGATAGTGATTTCATGGACACTTTAACACAAATGTAATCGCTGCCATGGCAAAAATCTCTGTTTGTTCGTGAAACTAGCTAAACTCGATCAAATTTCCATCCGTTTTGGCATTTCTGGCGCAAAATTTTACTTTTGCTTCTGTAATTTTATGTCTTGCATCTGTAGAAATCCTCCACATTGTAAATGTGGCCCATAGCTCTCAACTTTTATGACTCGCTTAGGTGGTAAAATCGTACTTAAGGTACCGAGAATTAAGTGTGAGTTTTACACATTTTACAGACAATAGCAAACCAGAATCAGGGTCCATATTACAGTTACTCTCGATACCATCAGTGTGGGTAACTAGTGGAAGCCTAGTGGCTACAAGTATGGGAATAAGTTTTATAGATCCAACATTAGCAATACATCTTAAGAAGGAGGTAAGTGTATTAAACCTGGATGGAATGATAGAGTTTACCAGTTTGCGGTGTCGTGACGTAATATCGGCCTCCTAGTCATCGCCTACTTACAACCCATAGGGTCCACATCAAAATAGAATTAGACGGAATGTCTCACAGAGGTTGGTGTCTCAATCTTGTGTATGACAGAAATGGAATTTGTACTTTTAGAAATTCAATGTTGAAAAAATACTGGTATCGATTGCACTTCATTAATTGATATAATCCCACGGAGAAAATATATTTCACCTTCATTCCCATCGTATTTGAAACATGTCACCGGCTGTTTCTCACAGTCGTACCTTTCAAAACTTAATATGTATTTTGGGATTTGTAAGTGTATGCAACCATGGTAAAATTGTACTTGTTTCAATTTCAATTCAAAAGCCCTCAACATCCGTTTCGTTCAGTTTGCAATCCGTCGTCTGCCCGCACAACCGTCTTGTCTTTACAGTTACGCGAACTCCTATTCCATAGTACACAAAGTCCAATTCGTCACTGACAACATCTGTGATACGCCTGTTTAATACGCAGGGTCTAGGGATGGCCAATAAGCATTCGTCCGACGATAACTCTGAAAAAAGTAAACCCCTATTGTCGTTCTTTGACATAAGGAATTGCGAGTGACTCAAGTTATATGTTCATGTGTGAACACGTCATTCTCTAGTATGCAAAAGAAATTCAATGAGTTACCAAAGCTGGCATGACACAAGGTTGAAATGTGTTGTATTGTGGACAATTAAGCATGGATGTGTTGCAATCACGGCTTTCATTGTAGAACATTAAAACTTCTACCTCACAGTTTGATTTAGATCCAGGCGCCATTGGCTTGATGTACATTTGTATTGATGCGGCCTACGCGTTGTCGGCTTTCCTCTGGGGCTACATAACTGACAAAATGGTGAGTGCAAATCATGTATAATTAAAACACCTGTATGACGAACGAAATTCACAGCCCTAAGAGAGAGATTAGCTGTAGGCCTGCTTCGATTCTCGTGCACAAATTATCATCAGCAGCATGGTGTGGCTGCGCTATGGATACCGTGTGCACATTCTGTTTTCAAAAGTTTGTCGGCAGTTTAAATCCAATAACCTATTTCAGCAGTCTATCGCGTCAGGGTATTTTTCAGGTCATGTAGTCTGATACTCTATCTGTATTTTGTTTGCCAAGCGCGATATTTTGTTATCCACGGCCCCCAGTTTATTACACGATTATCAGTGTCCCGTACCAAAGGAATGTCACCTTCACTGTGATATGAACCACAGGGACGTGTAATCTTTCGAATGTAGCCAAATGAGACGCTATGCACCATGCGTATTGACGAATGTTTGTACTACGAATACTCACTTACGAACACTATGACGCGATCTTTTATAACTGTCGTTTTCAACGTTTGTTTGTTCATAATAGAATATTAATTATTAATAAATATTTATATTTCCATCCGGTGGCAAAAATAGCATTTTCAAGATTAAGTGTATTGCCGCTGTTCTTATGTAAGACACCAAGGGTGGACATGAAACTGGAGACTACGCTTCCCTGTGATATGAACACATTCCAGCCTTCTGTTTCTTGATTCAATAGCTGTGCTCGTCGTTTAGTAATCTCCTTTAACATTGAACATTCAGTTAACTGGGACAAATTGGTGCGAGCGGTGTCGCATGGCTATAAAAATGAACAGTGGGTAGGAAAGTCTTATCGGATGTTAAAACTTTAAACAAAATGGCTATTTTACACTAGAAACATCTATATGTACCATTTAAATGCATTATTTAAATAATTTTACCCTTTTTTGAATTTGTTTTTCTCATCAAATCCGCAGTAAAACGAATGTCGCATTCAGTATACTCTTTACGTTCACTCTGTTCTCCGAAAATTTGCAGAGGTATCGAAATATTTCGTTCCTTTTTTCTTTGTAGTAATATGTCACGCATTCAGTAAAGCAAATTCTATGCTGAAGAATTACTGCCTTCATCGTTTCCTTCATGAATTTTCGTTGTCGTATAATCAAGGTAATTTACGTTATCATTTATGAAGCAATTTTGTCCATTGTTGATGTACGCAATTAATTCGGATATATTTCCTTATTCTGTTATAAAAAGAAATGGTACATGGACATGATTTGTTCTAGTTTTGTTTCAGTAGTAAGTAATCAATGTTTTCCCTACAACATGAAGTTGCTCATTTGCCATATTCGCCCATTCTACCCGTATAGATAATCATGTAATAAACGTTACCGGAAATTTTCTGATTGCTCAAGTAGATAAGTTTTAGCAATTCACATAATTTATTTTTGAACAAGGTCATCTTTCATATTAAACAGATATTTGTTTTCAATAGGCTGAATTTATGTAGAAATTGTGTAAAAAGGTTATAAAATGTAATGAACGTTACGTAAACTACGTTACTAGTAAAAAACGTTACCAGCGTATTACCCTAAAGGAGGCCACCGCACACTGACTTGGTGTTAACCCCAACACTATTCACAACGAGGCCGACACGCTGTCCGGTAGCTGACAACAGTAGACTTCTCAAATCGCCATTCAGACAGACCAAAATGTGAGGAAATGATTCTAAAAGACAGACCCTGTGAATATTTTGCTCATGTACGGTGTAGCCTCATCTTGACGCGTCCAGGATACAGTACCGATACGTGTCATTATATGATTTGTTATATTGCTGTCTTGCTGTTCGGGTAAATTACAACTTGAGAATCAACTTCATTTGGCAAAACTGTATATAAATCTGGATCATATGACTGACCATGTTTGCAGCTGGGCATTGTAACGTAAATTACTTTAGTTTTAAAAAGCAAACTGTATAGGGCGAAATATGATTTTCAGTAAAACGTTTGGTATTTTGAAATAATATCCAAATTAACGAAGCAAACTAATAATCAGCAGAGGCAAAGAAATATATATAATCATATATCTATTGAAAATATTAACAAATTTCAAAGTAGCGGTAACGTAAGTTACATTTGCGAAGAAGCAGTCGTTATAAAATCACATTTGATATTTTAAAGTTTGTAAAAGTACTAAGTAGTAAACAACAAAGTTGTGACTTCCTCAAAACGTCATATTCAAACATACTGTAATTTTCTAATAGATAATATTTAGTTGCAATAACCGTAACGTAGATTACAATTATATGTGACAACAATATGTTCTTGTTTTTTTTTAAACATCGTCATGGGCAATATGTCTACTATTTGCAGAATGAGGAAAGCTAGAGTAGAAATTCATAGAGCCTAAGGAGAATGAAAAGTGACTTAAAGAGGGGAAAGCTTTTCAGAGGAAGGATAGGGAGCGTGTCAAGAAGTACGTATACTACAACCCAGTAAAATAGTTAAAGTAAGAGGGCAGCACAGCAAAGACAAAAGAAAATTCCAAAGTCAATGCAGTTGTTGTCGGCGAAGACAGAAAGTCAAAAAGCACTCAGTAATATGTCAGTCACAGAATACGACACGGGAAAAATGCCCAGGTCAAGGCTCTCATTGAAAGATGTATTGTGCTGTATTGAACAAAAGTAAAAATATAAAAGTGGAAGAGTTCTGCATGTAAGCTCATTAACAGATGAACTCGCATGAGAAGAGGTTTTGCGATGGAAAAGGATGAGACAGTTCGTTAAAATACCATCTAAGTTTCCTTAAGTCCAACTGATCAATATTTTAAACAAGGGTGACTTCTTAATGTAATGAAACTGCTACGATACTGACATTGTTAAGAGAATGATATTTCTGAATTCTCAGACAATTTACTTACCGCATGTTGCGTTTCAAAATGTGTTCGGTAGCATTTGCCTTTCTTGTTAATATGATGGACTATAGTCCTTTACTCTATATCTATATAAAAATGACGATTAAACTTTGTATTCCTACATTTATTTCCCCAAGCGAAGTCGGTGACTTTTCAACTTTACATTTCTATGAGGCAACCGGCATTAATATGTAATTTACGTTATTATCATTCAAGATCGACTTTATCGTGAATATCAATGTGGCAGATAGCTGAAAACTGCTGCAGAGGACTACAAAGATGTTTGTTCATCCAATATTTATGAATGTCATTTGAAACGCAAAGTGTTTTACAGAAATGTTGTTATTTCGATGGATGAAACATTCCATTTGATCGATAAAACATTCTATAGGCCTAATTCCTCCTAAGAGAGATTAGATAACATACAGTTTTGAATCAAAGTGACTCAGTTGTTAACAGAAAGATTGTTATCGATAAAGTCAATTTGTTCCTTTGATATTAATTATGACAAAAGAAAATGTTTAAAAGATGACAAGAACCATGTAACTTGTAATAGTTTCTTTAATTTACGTTACCACCGACAATATTGACGTAATCTACGTTACAACTTTCTAGGACCATATAATGTTTTTATTAACAGCGTAGCGGAGTTGTTAATCTCAGTGTTCCTATTTCTCACTCAACACAAGTAAACAAACAAACAATTTAAAGCGAAACTATAGTCACTTTTATATATCATAAAAGATGATATCAGAGTTCATGAAAATTTTGTTAAGATTGATGGTATCACCAACTTGGCAGTATTTTTTGTCTATCAACATTGTGTTGTAAGTGTTAATTACCTATTTCATAGAGGCTACGGGTAACTTGCTCTTAAATGAAAACATTACTTTCCGAAATATCTGTGTCTACTTTAATGGGTATTTTAATTTCAAAAACATTCCATGGTAACGTAAATTACTTGTTAAATTTGCATACTTATAATTAAATAGCACAAAAAATAAAAACTAAGTTGATTTATGTGTTGAAAATTTGCACATTAGCGCAAAGTCATGTCCCTAATACTCAGGATATAAAACTATACTGATTAGCCGACATCAAATACAAAACCATTTTAGCCTCCACTTTGTCCACTTTAACTGAGAATCAGTGATATGAAGTGTGGGCAACATAATATTCCCTACCCCGAAAAATAATGACGAATCATTGCAAACACTTATCAATGCTATCGAAAATAAGATGACAAAATTAATATCCCTCGACATAGAGGTGACAGGGACCTCTCACTTTTGTGGGTTGTAAGTAATGGCTAATTTCCTCCAGAGGAGACACTTAGCCAGACAATGTTGAGTGTTGTGAACATAGACACATATCATGCATGAGAATATGGACTTTCTCTTATCAATGATATCTTTCACTTTAAATGGAAGGGGAAACATGGGCAACAGCGATAAAAGTGCATATTTCAGATTTTCATGAAGAACAACTTGTTATTTTTTCAGAATATTCCAAAATTATTGATGATATTTGGTAATATCGGTGCATGTGCGGCATATCTCTACATAGGACCGTCGCCTCTACTTGATTTGCAAAGGTATTGACGGAATACCACTCTATACAGCTATTGCTGAACAGTAAAGTTTTCGCTTTCTAGACGTAATGATTGGAAATCATTTTCTCAACATAAGGAAGTATGTAATATTCAGTGAGAATGTGTATCGTGCTGCAATAAATGACATTATACAGTTCAATCCCTGTGAGGTCGTTTTCTCTCCATTACTTTGAGGAATTACAAAAGTCAAATGACACGAGTGGGATTGTTGGCTAATATTGTAGTGCACATGAAGGCTAACTTGTCAAAAAGCTTGGTATTACGCGTCTAGATTTTTATTTACGTGACTTGTACTGAGAAAGAATTCCACCGCAATAGAGACTTTGGGACCGAACACACGAAGATGGGACATACCCACAATCCGTCTAAAATGTATTTCTAAAAATACATCTAATAGACGGTGTTTTGACAAAAATGAATACATACTGGTTAACTGCACAAGCAGTATCACATAATATTAATACTATTCTAGATCTGCTAATCATACATAACGACGGACGCCATCTTGACCATAAATCGTTTCCTGGCCAGACAACAATTCTCTTCACCCCATGAAATAACGCAACGCTTTACAATTTCTCCCTCCAGCAAATTGCTCATCGAAATATCTGCGTTGGTCTTGCTCGGATTATCTCTTGCCTGTGCCATCGTTCCGGCTTTCCAGGATATGGCTACAACTGCTAAGTAAGGCAGATCGACAATGTATCACCCCTTTATCCAGGGATGGGGTGATTTTCATTTGTACCAGATATCATGTTTTTCTGTTGTTGCACTTGTTAGTCTCCCCTTTCTGTGACATTGCTGTCAAAAACATATAAAATCCGGTCAAGTTTAGTGTCTGTTATTTGAAATCATGGTGATTGAAGAAGGTTTGATGTCGAAGAACTTTCAAGCAAAGGAACTTATTGATACTCGTGACTTCATGATACAGTTAAAATAAAACAATGAAATGTTCATTTATTAATTGCACAATATACCATTTTCGTACACGTACCTTTTTGTAATCTTGGAATTTGCCTTTTTTGGCCAGATGGCATGGAATGCCAGATAATCTTGCGACATACGGTGTCGTTTCCGGTGTTTTTAACGCTCTGTTGTCATTGGGGTAAGTATTCACGTTGTTGGTTTTCCTTAAATTCAATTTTCTGCTGTAGAACACAAAGAGAGATTCATGGCAAATATATGGCTAAACTTGATAAGATGTGCCAGTGTAATGTTTATATGAACCTTCGATGTCAAGGTATAGCAGGTGAAGTCTTTTAACAATCCAAAAACTTTCTACCAACCGTGCACCATACCGCGCCGCTATGCCTCTAAGTTCGTTTATCACTACCGAATCGACGACTAAACTTTCCATCGTTTCCCAATTCATTACATACTTACAAAAATGATGTAGTGATCTCGGAGGCTTCCAAGCTCTTTATTTACAGTTAAACCTATGAGTTACAAAAAAAGGCAGACACATCGTAGCCCGGTTTCCAATATTTAGGTCCGCATAGCTTTCTCTTAAAGTTCCAGCTCCTATTCGTGACCGTAGGCTGGTAATGAATACTAGCCAGTTCCCCATTGGCAAGGGTGTTACTCAATGCCGAACTCCAATATGCGCCCAACAGCATCGACAAGTTACTTGTTAAGTCCGACACAGTTTTGCGGCAGTTGCCGTTATGTACCATATTTGCAGCACCACATTTGGCATCTTGTAATTAATTTTTAAGCAATAAACCACGCCAAACGACAGTATACCACGAGATTTTGACCAGTTAACGACATATGTGCACGAGCGATGGCGAGTGCATATATGAAGTTATCTAATCAAAACCAGTATACCCGTTGCTGGTGGGATTTTTTGCTATCATAACAGTATATTGAAATTCTGGCGGGAAATGTCAAAAGAGAATTTTTTCTACAAGTGTGTGCTATATCGCGAATATTGTATAGCACAGTTATTTTCAAGTCTCGACCAATCAGATCACTTTATTTGCAGCATCAACATACTGGTATGATATAATCCCAAGGCTGTACTTGAGAGTTTCTTCTACTTTACAGAAAGAATATACGGATTATGACTTTAGATCATTTAACCATCTGCATGGCATTCTGCTCGTATGGGAATAGTTGTAAAAACAGGGCTATTTTATTTTAAAGTTTTATAGGCAAATCTTTAGTGAAAACTTATGTTTTCTTTGTATGTTCAGTAACTTTATTGGACCAACTGCAGGCGGCGCTCTGTCAGAAGCACTGAATTTCAGTTGGGCTGCTACCATATTTGCAGCAATCTTTCTCTTGGTGGCGCTGTTGCTTATCGTTTGTTGCCTCTGGGAATACCAATGCGGAAAGGGGTATGGATCATTCTTGTTTTCTTTGATATCTGAACCTGTGTTGAAGAACGATGATCACGGTATCTCATGCATTTGTTGTGATTTCAGCTATAGCCAGCTGAAGACGTCTTCCTCAAAAATGAAAATGCTTGAACCTGCAGACAAAAATTATCAATTTTATAGTTTCACACGGCAATTTAATGCTCAAAGTGAACTGCGAATAAAGCGTCATGTTGAATTCTTTTACGGAAGTGTTAACTTGTTTATTTTCTCCCACTAGGCGAAGAATACCAAAGAGAGTGAGTGGAAATGAGGATTTAGTTGCTGTAAATTATGAGAGTGAAGAGAGATCACCCCTTTTGTCAAAATAAACCATACTCTTGAACATCATCACGTAAACGCTGAACAAGTGACATAACTGAAACTGGACATATTCCCGCTTGGCAAGCTATGGGAACTTGATTAACAAGACTGCCGTCAGGAAATAATAGCTCGCCTGTCATTGGATGATGTGCGAAGTAGCAGTGTAACGCCCCCCTTTTCCCTTCCTTTTTCCTTTCCCAGGATTTCATACGTTTAAACTTGAAGTAATGAACTTGACCGATAGTAACCTCACAGTGACCTCCAAGAATACACTGAGTTTCTGTGCTTATTTCCTTGACGATTGTAGTTTCCTATCACTCACTAAGACTGTTTACGTTCCCAACATTGAAGTAACCGTCACTGTCTTGTGTTGAGTGATGTACTGTTTAGCAGATGCTAAACTCATTAGAAATGACCGGAAGTTGACGTTGACCAAAGCTTCGTGTTGAAAGAACACTTCATCCTGTTTTGACAATATTTCCTGTCCTTTAATATTTTCCCACGTGATCTGTATTTAATTACAGTTGTAGGATAAGTCATTCATTATAATATGTAGATTTGGAAACTATTTAAGTTGTACACTTTCTAGAAGTAGATCAGAACGGAGATGAGATAAGAGAACGGAGATGAGCTCGGAGCACGGAGTTGTACTGGTGAGACTTTGTCGTCTTCGCTGTTGTTTTGTAATAAAGATTGAAGTTGTGCTTACAACCGAGTTACTGAAAGCATTACGACCCCAGACCGGTACTACAACCCAGAAATAGTGAAAGTAGAGACGTGACAGCAGCACATCTGCTCCGCTCCCAGGAGACAGAACTAGCAATGATCGATCAACTACCTCAACATTATGAGTAAGGGACTCTAGTCACCGCGAAATGCAAATATTCATATTGGATGATGAAGTTACAAGTTTGGATTGGCATTTCATTATATATGATTTCATTTAACGCAGCTTGACAGAAAGATTACGAATTATAATTCCTCTGTAAAAGGCATTGTTTTCAAAAATCAGGTTAACTATAGCAATTTTTATTTAAATTGTCAATATTGTGGTGCCCAGTCAGTGAAGAAGCTTGCGGTTTGATTCAATATCCATGACTTTTACTGTCCAGTTCGTAAGGTTGTTTAAGTGAATTGAGAATGTGATGCGTACGCAATCGTCTGTAATGAATGTGTCACTGTATTGGAAATGGAAATGCTTGATGACATGTATACTGAACCGACAAAAAGTATAAAGAATGTCATCTCTCGTTCTCGAAGACTCATATTGACGATGTCAAAGTAGTTGACTGTATATACAGTTACCCATTGGGTAACCTTTCTGTTAAACATTATGTCATTATGTCACTGTTGGCGTTCCACAGGGTTCAATTTTAGGCTCACTTTTATTCATGATTTTTATTAATGACTTGTCTCTATTCGTTGACTCGTCTACTTTGCATCTGTATACAGTTGATCAGACGCTATTGGCAAAGGGTAAATGCATTAGAGATGTCATTGATGTAATGAGCAGAGATATTTCTCCAGTGTCGAATTGGATTACTGCAAATCATATGAGTATTAATGCTAAAAAATCTAAGTGTCTTTTGATAACAACCTATCAAAGACAGAGTCGATCGTCTGAATGAAACAAATGCCTCATTATCTGTAGAGATAGCTGGCACTCCGATCTCACAATTACAACCAGGTGGAATCTTAGGGGTTACACTTGATGAAATCTTATCATGGAATCTTCATATAGATAATTTATGTTAAAAACTGAGTCAACGCATTTGTTTACGCCGGAGATTGCGTTCCTATAATCCCTTCTGATCATCGTATTGTTTTGTAACATGGTCTTATTCAGAGTGTTTTAGATTATTGTTGTATTGTTTTGGGTAATACTAATACAACGTCCAGTAAGCTTGATACATTGTAAGGGATACACTCTTCAAAAGAGAACGTTACGTACGCTGTTTGAACTAGGAATTGAATTTGCTTCAGATGCTGTATTTTCTACCTTTGATGTAATGTCAATTAGACAGAGAATTTTTTATTTCATAGCAATGTTAAGTTTTAAATGTATGAATGGTTCTGGACCAGTTTTTATCTCATTCATTCACTCCACAATTGGGAATGTCCATGATTATTATACGCGCTCTACTTCTCGTCAGGATTGTCATGTACCTATATGTGTCTTAAATGTTGGAAAACGCAGTTTTGATTTCCATACCACTTAAGTATGGAATTCATTAACGACTGAAATCGAGGAACTATCCACCCTGAGTACATTCAAATGCGAATTGAAAGAATATGTCAAAAGCAAAGTGCCTTTGTGATTTACTTTTGTTTTTATTTAATCTTTTCCTTTTCTTGATGTATTTATGAGCCCGATGAAAATTATTTAAATTACCAGTAATTCGGCCGCTCTGTAAAAGTGTAATAAATAAATAAATAAATAAATAAATAAAACACGATTGGAACTAATTTGGGATAATTGGATGGTCAAGTAAGGTCATTTTAACCTGCAAATGTAAGCTCGTCTGCTTTTCTTTTTAAGTTACACACTTGTTTTAAAGAGGCACTCCCATTTGGTAACATTTTAAAATACATTTTAATGCCAACGGTCGATATTTGACGTGGCGACTGCTCGCGGATCGCGAGATATCGATAAAAACATGTCCTCAACAAAAGTAAAAGTTTGACTTCCGGTGGCCCACCTAAATTCAGCTTCCGAACATTGAACGTTCGGCACTGGGGCCATTGTCAACTAAGCTATGGAGTACGAGTCTACGCTGACGCTGCTGTACGCCACAGTACCGCTCGCATCGGTGATCGGTCATGCCCCGTCCGGAGAAAGCTGAGTCTTACTGACAAGGCAAAAAAACGAAAAATTTTTTTTGCTGATTCCACCAGAATTCCCATAGGTGATTAGCACAGTTACGTGCGGTTGATATAGCGGCCGCCTCGTGGTATGCACACCACGCGGCGAACCACACGACGGTAACTGTGTGGCAGACGACAAAATGTAGTCATCAGAAGCGGCTAATATTTTACATGTAAAAACTGATATTTATGTGGTATTTGTTAAAAATATAATACAACTGATTGAGAATAATAAAAACGACAAAAACTAAGGAGAAGTTATAAAAAAACTTACCTGAGGTAAAGGCATAATGCTGTATATAAAGTCTTCGCAGTGGGAGGTAAATTAATTGCGTCGTTCGAACTTATTATGGACTCCCTAGAATATCGTCAATCAGCACAACAACAAACCTTCGGGGGATTTCGGGTCATAATCTGAAACGATCGTAAAACTTCGGGATGTGAAAAATACGCTCGGGAAATGACATGTTTTTATCGATATCTCGCGATCCGCGCGCAGTCGCCACGTCAAATATCGACCGTTGGCATCAAACAAATGTGTTTTAAAAATGTTACCATGTGGGAGTGCCTCTTTAAGGTAGAACGCGCCTCGGGGACAGATAGTCGGACTCTGAAATTTCTACGGCGATTCAAAATGGCGACACGACAGTGCGGCGACAGGCTCTCTTTGTTTTTCTTCATCAAAACATGTACAAAATAGGCCTAACGCGTCACTTTTTGGAGGATTCGTTTGCTCTGAATATGCACGGGAACATGAGTCGATTGCATCATTTGTCTCGTGCTCCAAGGAAATGATAGTTCTGTCAAAGGTCGACGTCCAACACAGCTACACTCAGACTGATAGTTTTCGGAAAGGGTACTGAATTTCGCCCAACCAAAGCCGTTTCATAAATGACGAGCACTACGAATTCTTATTACCATACCTTTTTTGTTTATCGTCAAAATTTCTGACCCCGTGTTGACTGCGTAGTAATCGGACTGCTATGATTGCAGTAATCGGACGTCGTATTTGGAAAGCGAGTAGGGGCTAAATGTTGATAAATTGAAACTTCAAAACCTCAATTTTCATTTCCGATGTGTTTGAAAAACTGAATGTAAATATTTCGTGATAATTAGTTACGTTTAATAGACGACATAACCATATTTCGACGTGTTTGGCGCTTATCTACCGGACATACGGGCTGTCTCAGTATATTGCTTTCGGCACCTTTTATCGTATGGTCTAGATAACTTCGCCAAATTTGTATAGCCCGAAATAGCTTCTACTAAACAAACTGTCCAAAACGGGACAGCAGTATCACTTCACTTAATATGAGGTCGCACAACTTGTTAAACGCTATCATTACGGAGCGAAGTGAGTCCGACGAACAGCATGTGATTGAATGTCCAAAAACTGAGGTCGTCTGAAAACTGCACACTGAGTGTACTGTACTGCAGCTACAACATGCAATGCATTGAATCGAAATACTAAGGCGCGGGATTGCTCCACTTTTTATAAAATAAATTCAACCGTGAAAAGTTCAAACTGAGACTGATACTCTCTTATTTCATACAAAGAAATGAAACGTAGCATCGCCGTACTTTCAAATCTGTCCCGAGCATTCCATTACTTTCAATGCACTCGCGCTTTGTCCTTCAGAGTCAGAGTCACGCTACTTCCCCTAAAAAATCACTTTCTGAATTCTGGTCAACCATAGACCCTCGAGGGTCCTCGCTGGAAGCAACTGCAGCTGGACCGCCGGTGTGGCTTCCTTGCCAGTGTTTACTGGGCATCTGTGAGCACTGTTTATATAGCTGACTTTGTTTGTGGTCTAATTTATGCAAGGACCGCTGAATACACTTTCGTGACAATAGAATGGAACAAATGACGTCAATTTTACCTGTTGGCCAATATGCAAATACAGCTACCTGGTTCGGGTGCGAAGAGGCCCCCTGATAACCAGGCATGAAAAAGGAGTCAAATTTCGCTCTTCGTGCACATCTTTCCGAACGGACACAATATGCAATCCATAGACAGGTCCCCTAGCTGAGTTTTTGGAGGGAAAAAATAAAAACTTTGGAAATCATGTCAGAGGCCCTTTAATGAGTAATTTGTTATCAGCTTGTGGCACCTAACACTTTTGAGAAATTTGAAAAATATGAAGATCCAATTATCCCAAATTAGTTCCAATCGTGTTATAAAATAAATAAATAAATAAAAGCCATGGCCGTAGGAATGAGCTGAACGATTGGTCACTGAAATTCAGGATTTGCAAGTTCACAACATCGCGTATTGGTCGAGCTCTTCCATGGCATGAATCAAATGTGTCATGGGATCTGTAACAGCGATCGCGGTTTGGCTACTCGGTTGCTTGGCAGGTACCTTTAAAAACTCACGAGTTCTCTCGGCAATGCTTTTTACGAAACGTTTATAAACTTAGACTTAAATTCATGACAAATCGGAAGCATCTTCTCCATCGAGGAATAAAATCGGCGTTCGTCGAAATGTTAAGTTAGTATGCGCCTCGAAAGTGAAAAGTTTAAAGTTTTGCTCAAACTTTACTCAAGGAATCTTTCAACCACTCTCTTTCAAAATCAAGAATAAAAATCGGGGGTCACCCTTCAAATTTTGGTACCACAGAAAAAAATAACCCAACATTTACCGATATTTAAAATTGAAAATGGCCGCTATCCCTGTATTAACTTTACGGAGAAAAATAAAATTTTCGAATTTCGAAAAACTAAGCCCGTAAAGTGTTTCCTTACACCAAGATCTTGAAATGAGCCCCCACAAGTGGTAGATCAGAAAAGAACTGTCAAAGTTTGAGAGTCTTAATATTTGTCCCGTGGCGCATTCTACCTAACTTAAGATGTAACCTGACTTCATGAGCCATCCTCCGACACAAGTTTGTCTTTAACAGATAGGGTGAAACTTGTCTAATAGTCCTATGTATATCCCCTACTTTGAAATGACAGAGGAAAAGTTTCAACATTGTAACAGATAGGGTGAAACTTGTCTAATAGTCCTATGTATATCCCCTACTTTGAAATGAGAGAGGAAAAGTTTCAACTGTTCAACTGTCTTTCAAACTTATCCTTGTTATCAATACAAAAAAGTTCCAATGTTATACTACTTTGCATAGACTGCAGTTCTATTTAAGCCCTCTAATACATGGCACAAACCATTGTGCCTTTTGCACAGCCATGCACAATATGTAAGATGAAAACCACTGCACTACACGTTCGACCATAGTTTTTATAGGGAAGTGTAAAAACGTTGCTTTCCTCAACGCAGTACAACAATGTTGGTGTTTTTAGTTGTTGTCGATGTCAATATTATAAACTAACTGGACCCTTCCCGCAGTTTTGTGAAACTGATACTATACTGAGTACCTGCCTTTCGCGAGAATACATTGTACATGTACTATTTTCCAATGGTCTCGCCATATACAATACTAGCTCACGTCCGACAAAGGTTAATTTTCATGGTGTAACTACACCATATACTCTGGGAAATAAAGGTGTACGACTACACTTAGAAGCGTATGTAAAAATTTGCGGATACCTGTATGTTCTAAGTGTTTATTAACTTATGTTCATCGTATGTCTTGCAGCTTTGCTTGAGACTCTTTTAGCAGGTGCCGCCAATTGGTAAATTTTGTCAAAATTACAAAATCATCACAAAGCATGTTTGAAGGCTGATACACTGATTTTGCATATTTTTGACCTTCACCTAAATATTTGGAGGGGAAAGTAGAGCTGTTCGTAACTACCCTCCCACTGGCATATGCTAAAAATATACCCTCACTGAATTATGGTGCCCTCTGCCCTCCAGCATCTAAGTCTGCCCGCTCCCCACTCCCCACAACAGTTCAAGCAGTTTAGGTCAATTTTCTCGGAGGGCTCGACCTGTTGTTGTAATGCAAACGCAATTATGAATATCCGATAAGTTAGGAGGCTTTTTATATCGGGAACCGATAATTTAAACACACCTCAGTCAGTGAGCTGTGCCACTCTATAGACACACAGTCTGAACCAACGTGATTGTTCATCATTTGGGCGAACTCTCAACGTTTTTGAACACTTTGCTATCTCTTCAAGATCTCCAACCAAAACAGGTAAAGTTTGCGACTTCACTCAGTTGGACATTCACGGTATGCGTTTGTAGGCTGTTGGTCAAAACACTTTGCACATGAACCAGGGGAACGTATTTCAGCAAGTTTACCACATAATATTTCTCATTCGACGTTATTCACAGCCTAGACAGTGACGCTCCTTTATCGATGTTCTCGCATGGTCCAAAAACACAAAACTGTTGCACAAAGCAAACCAAAATCACCGTACAGTTCATTGTTTATTTTCGGTTGACCTTGAATGGTTAAATCACGGTCCTTTTACAAACTAAACAGGGGCTTGGTCAAATCGACCTTTCAAAAGGTCGTTCTTGCAGTAGCCTTACACTTGATCGACCTGTTGCTTTAGATGACCGTTGGCCTATTTGACTGATTGACTTATTTATTGACTGTTTAAAACATGTGGCGTCAACATTTGGTTGACTTGCTTTATGAACGCAAGTGAAAAACAGACAAAATAGCTGTAAATATGCAATTGATATCACTGATGTAAATTACAACACCAACAGCAACAGTTGGTGAACCAGAAGACCCACAATACTTCGGATAAGTTTACCGGCTTTTGCCTTAAGTTGGAACTCGAAAACTATTTGAGTTGTTAAAATCAAAGATGTACGATCGTTGCCTATGTTTAAAAAGCACTGTGTGGCCACACTTCGGTAAGCACTATTTACATAAGTTGCATGATTTCAAACAATCTTATTGCAAAATTCAAAAACGATACACCTGGATAGGCTTCTAACGAATACAAAATAGATCGCAGAAAACAGAGACCAACAGAGAGTATCTCCAAACACTCTAAAATCATGCTACCTCAATGTGTTATTCATGTGTCACATGTGTTGTATCTTCCATTAATTCTGGGGAAAAAAACAACTTTTAGTTCAGAGCCGTCGCTTGCGACAGCAAGAAAAAATGACACCGTTAGATAGCTTTAATTGCGTAGAATACCGTGCCTGGACTGTGATGAAATATGCGAGACTGTGTACAATCTCAGCCGAGACTTTTTCTGTCTATGGTTAAATTCAAACACAGTTAGAATAGTTTGTGGGTCATGGGCAAGTTTTCTTCCTGCATAAGGAACATCGTAGATACCATACAATGTAGTCGCGCCAATGGAATAAGGAATGCGGTTTTGAGGCATGGGAAGATTGTACATGTAGTCTGCACCAAAAAAGAAGCATTAAGGTTTCCCATGCACCCATTCATTAAATATCGCCCCTCCTAATACCATCGCCCAATGCGCAGCAGTATTGTCTCCCTGACCAAGGAAGGGTCCCTGCCGGAACAAACACCCTTGGCGCGCGAGCGGAGTGTTAGCCTCTTAGGCTACAGCGACGGGATTCTTCCATGCGATTTATGAAGGTTTTGTACAAAAAAGCTACCATGGCGATTATAACTATACCGTTATCCAGAATTCCAGCTACAAATCTGCATTTGGCTGATAAAAAAATGAAAAGAACAAACTGATTTAATCTAAATTTTACCATTATGAGTTATGAACAGACTGTAGATAAATTTGTTTTTTATTGCAGCCTTATTTAGTTGAACTCCAAGGCGTAGTGGTGGTGTTGTCATAATCGCCCGAGAAGCTCCATGGCACAAAGCCAGGTCGATCGAGAATTTGAGGGTATTGGTGACATACACTATTATGGTGCGAAATCAGAGAACGAAAGCGAAGTCGGTATATTGACCAGAAGTCAGAAGATGATGATAGTGACTTTTTCACTGGCAAATCTTGCCAGCTCTACAAGCCTCAGCATTCTTGCTCCGTTCTTTCCAAGTAAGGTAGGCTGTCCTATTATACATCTGGGTCCTGTCGTGAGAAATCGCTTACAAAATCGCTGTTGATAAAAACACACAATTTTCTTATAATTATCGCATTCGAAATATTCACAGTTGCTGTCCACATTCCTAAACATTTGAACTTTTTGTGTCGCTGTGTTCGATATACTTACTGTATAGACTAAGAAAGAAGGATTAATACGGTCATTATCAGGTCATTTTTCGCGTTTTAATCTACACAGACAAATTCAAAATGTTGTCGTACCCAGACAACACAATTGGTTAAACCCAGAATTTGTTATATCATAAGACACAACGATATAACAATTTCGAAAGTCTTTTTGACATCAACTAGGCCTAATTACTTAATTTTCATATTTGACGAACTTTTCTGTTTGGGGATACTTAGAGGTTATATAAGCAATAATGTACCCCTTCCGGTCTATAATGGGCGAAAGCAAACTTTGCACGACATAATGCACGAAGCGAAGCCGAGTGTAAAGTTTGCTTGAGTCTTATACGGGCGGAACGGGCTACATTATTGCTATTTTTTTATAGTTTTGGCAATGCTAGTGAATTTGTAGAAATAGAAATCATCTGGGGCCACAATGCTGGATAATCGGATACATTATCAGTAATAATCTGAGGGTTTACGTCAAAAAACTCACAGGTATTGACAAAGGTATAATATAATACCCCATATCGTCTGTTCGTGTATCCTATCTGCATTAGTGCCATAGTGCAGCGTCAGACACGAGACGAAGTCAAGTGTCTGGCAGCACAAATGACACGAATGCTGATACGACGCAAGGAACGACCGCGGGCAATTCGGGCAGTTGCGCGTTCCTACGTAATTTTTTCGTCACAGTGCGATGAAAACAACTTTGAAGTTCGGATTTTTCAACCACCGAACCACTATTCAAAGTTGCAACATACTTAAATGACATAACTTTTAGTTCTGGTTTTTTCACACAATTTCAGCATCATTCGCTCTTGAGTATCGTCCGATCTCTCATTCACCTCGCTCACGTGCGTTTCACCTAATGACGTCACTTCGCAGTCAAGAATTGGGTAATAACCGATTTATCATATACCCATGCCAAGAATTCTAAAAGGGAAAGGATATGGGAATGGGTGTATGATAAATATCGTTATTGACTTGATCATAGTTGACGAAACTCGCCATGTACATTGAAGATACTATGATATAACATTTTTGAATTTTTTTTAGCATTTTTAGATAAACTTATTACTAATTTGCATATTTAATGAATTTTCCTAATTAGAAATATTAATCTTTATTGACTTGATGAAAGTTGACAAAACCTACTACGTAGGCCTACATTAAAGATATTTTGATAAAATTTTAATGAAAGTCTTTCAGTATATTTACATCAGCTAGGTACTAATTTGCATATGCATAGTTTATGAAACTTACTGTGGACATTGGTGAGAAAATGATATTGTCTCACCAATGTCATCTAGTTGATAAGTTGCAATTTTAACGAATATTCCAAATTAGGCACATAAACTGGCAGGACGACCATTGCTTTTTCAGCTGGTTGGTAATTTGTATAATTAGTGAACTTTTCAAAATTTGTGATAGCTTGAGGACTTGACCAAAGTTGATGAAAGTACTATGGAAATTAATAATAGATTACACAATAGTAAAGTTTCAAGGATTTGGCCTGAGGCAATTAAACTTGTTATGCAAAGTGGTGAAGTATGACAGCAGTCAAAGAAATTTAGTATTTTTATTTCAGCTCATTACATATTTCTAAATTTATTGATGTTTAGAATTAATCCAGGTGAATATTGTTCATGATGTTGATCACAACAATTAATTCAACGAAGCTGAAAACTTGTGGCAAGTTTCAATTTACAAACAACTGCAATATCTACTAAAACACTGACGCAATTTCAGTTCATATCTGGTTATTCTTACGTACGTAGAACCATTGCACACCAATAAAATTACGCTGCCTTACAATATCTATATGTCTGTGAGAACGACGCTTTCCTTATTTAGAGTTGATTTATATCGTCAACAATTTCTTTTGCTTCTTGACCACAGGCTAAGACGATGGGTGCCTCGGACACCGTTATCGGTCTGATTTTTGGTTGTTATTCGTTGGTCAGGTTTGTCGTCTCACCGATTTTTGGAAAATTTGTAAGTGAAAATATGTCACAAGGCATACAGCAACTTAAACATTTTGCTTGAATTTACTCTACACGTGATTCAGTTTGTGGAAATAGAGACTGAGTGTATGGTGAAACAGTGAAAATGAATTTATCTGATTTTATATTATTATTGTTACTCTGCAGAATTTGCATGATGTAATGCGAAGTAACATTATTGTACATCGAGACAGTCTCTTGATCTGATGAATGATTCGATGTATTCCTAGCCATTGGAGTCTAAGCAGATTTCTTGACATACTCGTGCATTGAAATACACATACTTATCTGACAGCTATTTGGTTTGAACCTTTGTGGATATACTTCAAATTCAATAATCTCTGTGTAGTCATCTGCTCCTTTTTAGCTGACCAATTAGATTTGTGAATAGAGTCATTTACATTTTCTCGCAAAATTTCAGCTCCAACAAATAGGAGCCAGGTTCATGTTTTTGTCCGGTTCTTTCGCCTGCGCTTATTGTGCAATAATCTATGGGTAAGTATTCATATTAAGTGTTCATAATTCTGTATTTTAATCAACACTTGACATTAACTATCCTTTAGAAACCTGGAGGAGACAATTACATTGTCGACAGGATACATCGAAGACAATGATTTGTGAACCTGATATGTTGAACATGATAGGAATTTCGAATCGAGATCTCAACCTATGCAGCAACAAATACTTTAGATTGATAGTATCCATCATTTGTCTGATCAGTGACTGGCTTAAAAAAATTCAGAGCAGGACTATAGGCATGGAGAATTTAGTTGTAGAGGCACCCCCACACTTTGAATGACACGATGCTTTCATGTTTCACAGAGCTTTACAAATGTAAGGTATTACAAACAGGAGACGATCAAATTTGAATTCTTACATCTATAGGTCATGCAAGTACCGATGATATTAAAGGGACAAAGTCGGCCATTTTTCATGAATTTTGTTTGGTACAAGATACTACTTATATTGTTTGATATGTTGAAAGATACTGAATGAATGGGTGACCATACAAATATTCGACCATACATGGTTCTAGACAAATTAACTGAAACCATCGCGAAAATGAATTAATGGTCATGACCATTAATTCATTTTTGCGATGGGTTGATGTATCGTGTCTAAAACCGGAGTCGAATATATGCATGGTCATTCATTCATTCAGTATATTTCAACATGTCAAGCAATATAAGTAGTGTCCTGCCTCAAACAAAATCCATCAAAAGTGGCCGACTTTGACCCTTTAATGAATACCTGATATATTATAACTGATTAAATGCTGACTACAGTTAGAGAGTAACGGTCTGTATTACGATTGAAAGTTTTAAGATGTAACGCATTTCGTATCTCATCTGGAATGTTCCTTACCGCCCTATCTGTCAGTGCATGTTGTGTGCTAAAGATTGATTGATTGAGTAATATCCAAGGGTCAGTCGATCAAAAATGGCACACTTTATCATATCAGTAAGAAATGGAAAGGTTACAAGCATTCATGACCCATGTACTGTGATACAATGGATCTTATGCAAAATAATGTGTATCAAAGTTTGTGTGTTCATTGTCAATAAAAATCATACTGTATGTAAAATATTATAAGGAACTTTTATTAGTTACAAAACAAAACTGATAACAGTAACAACGACGACGACAACAACAACAACAACAACAACAACAGTAATTATTGTATATCTTTATTTCAGTGAAAGTTAGAACGCCGTCCTTTTCCTTTTTACATAGGTTTCTAGACAGACTGAATTATGGGACTGAATTTATTGTGTTTTGTTTTGTGGTCCGATCCATTGCGGCTGTAGGAGCAGCAGCATCCACCACTTCAACATTTGCTATAATTGCTAACACATTTCCAGATTACCAGATTACAATTTTTGTAAGTTCCAGTGAGAGACGATTGAGGATGAGTTCCATGTATGTCGCTATTTAATTCTCTTTATGACGTCATTTCTTCAGCCAATGTTAGGAAATGTGTTAGTGTGTGGGTTATGCACTGTTTGTTGTTATAATGCAGAAATAATGCATTGAAAGTAGTAAAATGCAGCTACTACAGTTCACTTTAGTCTGCAAATCAGTCATACTCAGCGAGATTTTCTTTCTAAAGGCTTGGAAATCGTGCTCTGTTTACTGGGCCGAGCTCTATCTGCGCTCTTCTTTAAAATGCATCGTTTTTCAACATGGAATTATTACATATAACGTCTGAAGTCAATGTATCGTTTTCTCAAAAGGGAATACTTGAAATTTTCAATGGTTTGGGTTTTGTGATTGGACCACCAATAGGTGCATGGTTACTTATATGAGGTAAGTGTCAGACCTTATCTCTCCAATTTTTGCGTGTTTCTCTTTTTGCTTTCGTCCGCCTGTCTGCACCCCTGTCTGCCTAACTGTCTATCTGTTTGTCTGTCTTGTCTTTACCTCCGCCTACACCTGCGTACCCATATCTCTATCTCCGTGTTACTCTCTGTATCTCTTCCTTTCTATGTTTACGTGTCTTTCTGTATGCCCATGTGTCCGCTCGGTTTAAGTCGTTATGAAATAACTATAATCGTCTTTGACCATCAGTTTGATCCCAAGAATTTCTGGCAAACAACAATATGCCGAAAGTGCATAAGATTCTATATCTTCTACCACATTGAACAGAAATGAGAGAAAATCCGAATTTACGCCATTTTGCAACGGGAAGTTTCAGCATCTCCTCTGTCCATGTTTACGTTCAATCTTTCACTTTGCAGGCTGGTGGTTTTGCCCTACCGTTCATAATCCTGGGTGTTTTCACGCTACTGGTGTTTGCTCTCAACTTCTTCATCCTCCCGTACGAAAGTGGTAAGTAAATAAGAATATTTCATTGTAGTGTTGAAAGGCAGCTGTAATTTCAATATGCATAAAGATTTTGATAGAGAATAAAATAGAGAGAAAGATTAGCAGATTTTTCATGTTGTATATTAAATTACGGGTTCGTACATGAGAAATATCCCTCATGTACGATGAAATGTCTAAGGTAGGCCTTCAGATATGCTCAAGCACCAGATGCACTTCGCCGCTTAAAAAGCGCGTATACAAAGCTTGCTATCTTGAATAGCTTTTGTCTTGTGCTGGGGGATGGGGTGGAGACACAACATGATAATGAAATGCATTGTGGGTAAAAGTCGACTTCTAGAGGTTGAGACAGTGATTTCATAGATACCTTAACACAAATACAATCGCTGTCCCAGCTAAAAGCTCTGTTTTTCGTGAAATTAGCTATTAGTAATCTCATTTATCTATTCGCCTTTTTAGGCATTTCTGGCATTAAATTCCTGTACAACGTAAAACTTTACTTTCGCTTCTTTAATCTTATGTTCTTTAATCTTATTATGTGTCTTACCTGTAGAAATCCTCCATATTGAAAATATGGCCGACCGCCCTCTGACTTTTATGACTCGCTTAGGTGGTAAAATCGTACTTAAGGTACCGAGAATTAAGTGTGATTTTTACACATTTTACAGACAATAGCAAACCAGAATCAGGGTCTATAGTTCAGTTGCTCTCGATACCATCAGTGTGGGTAACTAGTGGAAGCCTAGTGGCTACGTGCATGGGGATTAGTTTTATAGATCCAACATTAGCAATACATCTTCAGAAGATGGTAAGTGTATTAAACCTGGATGTAATAATGTAGTTTACCAGCTTGTGGTGTCATGACGTAATATCTGCTTTCTTGTCATGGTCTGCTTACAACCAATAGGGTCCACATCAAAATAGAATTAGACGGAATGTCTCATATAGTTTTGTGCCTCTAGCTTCTGTGTGACAGAAATGGAATTGCGGGTGGCTATTTTTCTCACATGTCTTTAGTACTTGTAGAAATTTACTGTAGTAAAATTACCGGTATCGATTGCACTTCATTAATTGATATAATCCCACGGAGAAAACATATTTCACCTTCATTCCCACCGTATGTGAAACATGTCACCGGCTGTTTCTCACAGTCTTACCTTTCGAAACTAAATAAGTATTTTGGGATTTGTAAGTGTAAGTAACCATGGTAACATTATACCTGCGTCAATTTCAATTAAGTTTCGCCATCTATTCATAAATTGGCAAAGCTCTCAACATTCGTTTTGTTCAATCCGTCGTCTGCCCGCACCACCGTCTCGCCTTTACAGTTACGCGAACTCCTATTCCGAAGTACACAAAGTGTAATGCGTCACTTTATACAATGTCTGTGTGATACGCATGTATAATGCGCAGGATGACCTATAGGGATCTATAGCGATGGCCAATAAGCATTAGTCACACGATACTTCTGACTGTGAGAAAACACTTAGCCCCTATTGTCGTTGTTTGACATGAGGAAACGAGAGTAAGTCGAGTTGAATGTAAATGTGTGAACATGTCATTCTCTATGCACAAGAAATTCAATTTGTTACCAAAACTATGCATGACACAAGGTTTAAATGTGTATTACTGTGGATAATTGAGCGCAGATGTTGCAATCATGGCTTTCATTGTAGAACACTATCACTTCTTCGATAAATATCATAGAGTTCATTCCATCCAACAGTTTGATTTAGATCCGGGCGCCATTGGCTTGATGTACCTATGTATTGATGCGGCCTACGCGTTGTCGGCTTTTCTCTGGGGCTACATAACTGACAAAATGGTGAGTGCATCATTAAAACACGTACAGGACGAACGAAATTCACAGTGTTCAGAGAGGTTTAGCTCTAGGCCTATTTCGATGCTCGTGCACAAATTCTCATTAGGAGCTTTAAATAAAATTATTTGTTTGCCGTCCGCGTGCTGGTAGGTTTTCAGAGAAAATTAAGAAAACAAACACAATGTTAACATTATTACAAATAAAAATTGAGCTTATGTTAATACACTTGTGCTTTTTGTCTTTGTTTGTTTTTTTCCCCTGGCTGGCTGGTAGGTTTTTCAAAATCCAAGGACGGCAAACAAAGAATTTTCTTTAAATGGCCTTACCTGTATGGTGTGGCTTCGCTATGGATATAGTGTGCACGGGTGATACTGGATCATTGTTCAGATTCTTTTTTCAAAAGTTTTTCTGCAGTTTCAAAGCCCCAATAGCTGCCAATTTTATGCATTATTTTCATAATTTTATTTTCAAACCAAAGTTGGTTCATGTAGATGTGCTAACTGAAGGACGTGTATAGAAGTATCACTGCTCGTTGATTTGGACCATGCCTGCATGTTTTTAACATGCTGAATAATGAATGGGTACCGCACTCATAAAATGGCATCCCAAAGGAAAAGTAGAAAAACACAGTATTTCCTGCACATACACATCGTGATCATACCAGAAACAAGCATGATGCTATATACTTGAATGCACAACACACGATGGCCAACATTTTGTTGTTGTAATCTTTATTTCTTCTGTCATATGATTAGTTTTTTGAAAATGGCGGGAAATCTAAAATGTTGTTAAAAGCGTTTGAATTTACTTGCCACTTTCGACACTTATGACAGTGTTATACACTTTTTCAGTCCTTAATGGGTCTTATTCAAAGAAAACTCTTGGAAAACTGAGGATATTTTTAGATCGGTTTATTACACATTCGCAGCTATTGGGGCTTTAGTGTCTCAATAACCTATTTCAGTGTGAGCAGTCTATCACGTAAGAGTACGTACTGTTCAGGTCATGTAGTCTGATACTCTATCTGTATTTTGTTTGCTAAACGCGAGATTTTGTTATCCACGGTCCCTCAGTTTATTACACGATATCAATGTCCCCCTGCCGAATGTCACCTTCACTGTGATATGAACCACAGGGACGTGTAATCTCTCGAATGTAGCCTTACACGACGCGATGTGGTATACGTGGATGACGAATGTTGGTACTACGAATACTCACTTTCGAACACCATGACTCGATCTTTTACAACAGTCGTTTTCAACGTTTGCTTGTTCATAATAGCATATTAATTATTAATAAATATTTATATTTCCATCCGGTGGCAAAAAATGGCATTTTCAAGATAATTGCCGCATTTCTTATATAAACACCAAAGGGAGGACACGAAACTGAGGACTACGCTTCCCTTTAAAACACGACCCAGTGCTCTGTTTCTTGATTCGATATATGTGCTCACCGTTCAGTACTCTCCTAACATTGAACGTGAATGTAATGTGGGCTACGTAATTTGCCCTTCCTCGAAAAAATAATGACCAATCATTGCAAACACTCAAATAGCTATCGCAAAACACGACAAAATTAATAACCTTTTACCTCTCACAAGGACCTCTAACTTTAGTGGGCCTCTTCCAGAGGAAATTAGCCAAACAAAATTAAGTGTTATGAGAAGGTGCTTATAAATTGAACATGGACACATATAATGTAAGGGAATGTTTACTTTCTCTCATCAATGGCATCTTTCACTTTAAATGGAAGGGGAAACATGAGCAACAGCGATAAAAGTGCATATTTCAGATTTTCATGAAGAACTACTTGTTATTTTTTTCAGAATATTCCAAAATTATTGATGATATTCATTCAATTCAATTCAATTCAATAGAACTTTATTTATCCCAAACACGGGCAATTAAAAGCGTGGCTCAAATACAACATCAAAAATATATAATAAAAATTTACAAAATGGTAGGAGACGCAGGACTATATAAAAAAACAGTTTAGGAATCATTTAAAAGCCGCACAGCGGTTGGAATGAATGACAACTTGCGCCGGTTTGACCTGCAAGCCGGGTATCTAAAACGCCGACCAGAGGGAAGTGTGTCGAACTCTGCTGATAAAATATGATCACTAGACAAAAGAATTGAGCGGGCTTTCCTGAGTACTTGCTGATTATAAAACGTAGAAAGACTTCTCTGGGGTATACCAATTAGTTTTGAGCTAAGTGAAACAATTCTATCAAGTGAAGTTTTGTTTTTAACAGACAGATTTTGATACCAACAAATGAATGAAAATGAGATAACGCTTTCAATGTAAGATATGTAAGATTTATAAAAAAGAGATAAAATTTGTCTATCAACCATGAATGAACGCAGTTTCCTTAAAAGTACAATCTTTGCTGCCCCTTCTTCAGTATAGCATCGGTGTTATGATCCCATTTCAATTGCTGTCAAATATTGAACCAAGGTATGTATACTTCGAAACAATCTCGACTTCTTGATCGTGAACAATGGACGTAGGAGGGTTGCGTTCTTGCCTCCTAAAATCAATTATCATTTCCTTAGTTTTCTTAACATTTAAGTTTAAGATACGAATTATCACACCACTCACAAACTCACTAAGAGCGGGACCATGATGACATTCTGATCCCTGTAGAAGTGTAAGCAGAGCACTATCGTCAGCAAACTTAACAAGATGGCTACCTTCATGTGTACTTCTACAATCGTCAGTATAAAGGATGTACAACAGAGGAGACAGAACGCAACCCTGAGGAGAACCTGTATTTGTTTGAATGATACTTGACAAAATACCATTGACAAACACCCTTTGTGATCTATTTGTAAGAAAGTCAATAATCCAAAGTACAAGTTGATTGCTAAAATTAAATTTTAAGAGTTTTTCTGCAAGGATGTGGGGTTGGATTGTGTTGAAAGCACTGGAGAAATCTGCGAAAAGGATTCTTGCATGAGCACCTGTTTTTTCTAAGTGTTTGTACAGTGTATTGAGAATGAAAAGCTTAGCATCTTCAACACCTTTTCCCGGTCGATATGCAAATTGTAGGGGGTCTAGTTTGTTGCCAACCTTTGTCAGAATAATGGACTTAATTATTTTCTCAATGTTTTCATTACCAGGGAAGTAAGAGCAACAGGTCGAAAATCATTGGGTTCTCTAGGGCTAGCTTTCTTTGGGACTGGTACTACTATAGAATTTTTCCATATGGCAGGAATACTAACTGTATCAAGAGAAACTTGGAAAAGGTGTTGTAAGACTACACTAAGCTGATCAGCACAGAACTTCAGGGTGCGACCACAAATACAATCAGGACCTGGACTTTTGTTCACATTTAATGATTTTAAAGTTTTAGCTACTTTCTCTGTCTCAATAGACATCCCTAACTCAGGAGACAATGACTGTTTTAGATTTGAGATTTGAGATGAAAAATCCTCTGTTTCAAAACGAGTGAAGAATGTGTTCAGGACCTTTGGCAGCGCCGCTGAGTCTAAGTTATTTAGTGTAACTTTTGATTCTGAAGGAGTAACCTTATTTACTGCTGCCATATGCTTGATACCTTGCCAAGTAGATCGAAAGTTACCAGAAAGAACTTTGATTGAATTTTATTTTTATAATCTAACTTTGCCTGCCTAATCGCTCTCTTGACTTCTTTGTTTATCAACTGCTTCTCGCCTGATGTACCCTGAAAAAAGATTCTCTTCTTCTGGTTGAGAATAGACTTTAATTTTTTGGTCACCCATTGCTTGTTATTGGGGAAAATTTTAACATTTTTCGTAGGAATAACAGAATCCGCACAAAATGAATATAGGAAGAAATGACATCGGCAAGTTGATTAAAATCGATACAAGAATGATAAAACATCTCCCAGTCAGTACATTCGAAACACGCCTGTAAGCTAGAAATACTGTCTACTGACCAGTTCTTCACAGTTTTTGTTACTCTACGAATCCGCTTAATGACTGGTTTATAGATAGGGGCAAGCATTACAACATTGTGATCTGAAGATCCAAGAGAGGGCAACGCAAAAGATTTGTATGCGTCAGGAACTGTACCATAACACCTATCAAGTATTTATCAAAACGAGTAGGACACGAAACATATTGGTGGATATTTTTGCACTCTTGCTAAAGTCACAATGATTGAAGTCACCAAGTACAAACTTCGGAGCATCCGGGGCAAGTGATTCCAATTTCTGTAAATTATTTGATATGTGTTCAGCTGCTGTAGAAACATTCGCTCGTGGGTGTACGTAGACTAAAGTGAAAAACAATTGAGAAAATTCTCTGGGAATGTAGAACGGACGAAGAGAAATAGACAATAGCTCAATATCAGGTGTGCACATTCCATCACGGACAGTCACGGTTTTACACCATCGCTCATTTACATAAAAACACACTCCGCCGCCATGATCTTTTCCTGTCTTCTCTTTGTCTCTATCCAAACGGATTGGTGTACCGAAACCATCAACAAATAAATCTTGATCACCAACCTGTTCATCCACCAAGTTTCCGTGAAAGCAAACAGACATGAATTTTTATATTCATTCATGTAGTTTACATTAGCTTGCAGTTCATCGACCTTTGCACGTAAAGAACGAACTTTGGTAATATCGGGTGCATGTGCGGCATATCTCTACATAGGACCGTCGCCTCTACTTGATTTGCAAAGGTATTGACGGAATACCAATCTATATAGCTATTGCTGCACAGTCAAGTTTTCGCTTTCTAGACGTAATGATTGGAAATCATTTTCTCAACATTAAGGAGTAGATGTAATATTCAGTGAGAATGTGTATCATGCTGCAATAAATTACACTATACAGTTCAATCTCTGTGAAAACACTTGAGCCCCATTCATTGGAGTAATAGAAGTCAAGTGACACGTGGGATCACATGAAGGCTAATTTGTCAAATTTTTAATTTGTCAAAAAGCTTGGTATCACGTGTCTAGATTTTTATTTACGTGACATTTTTCTGCTGACAAAGAATTCGAGAGCAAAAGAGACTTGGCGACTGAACACGCGGACACTGGACATACCTGCAATGCGTCTAAAGACGTATATCTAAATTAAAATACATGACGGCTGGTGTTTTGACAAAAATGAACTAGTACTGTTTAACTGCTCAGACAGTACCATCCAGTCAATACTATTCTGCTAACTGTACATAACGACGGACGCCATCTTGACCATTAAAGGGCCAGTAATGGTAAGTTTTGATAATATTTTCACCATATTTATTTGAATGTGAACCTTAATTCCCCTTTCTACTCCCTAAAGCATGTTGATATACACAGTATTCAGCTTGTCAACTCAGCCCTTACTGCATTGTTATTGTTGAAAAGTGAATTCTGGTCCGGACTAGAATTCAAATATAAACGATAACAATACATTTTACACATATAAACGCTAAGTTGACAAGCTAAATAGAGGGTGTTTCAACATTCTTTGGGGAGTAGAATAAGAAGTTGCAATTGATGTATAATGAAAAAAAATCATGAAAAGTTAGCATTACTCGACCATTAATCGTTTCCTGGCCAGATAACGATTCTCCTCACCCCATGAAATAATGCAACGCTTTACAACTTCCCCCTCCAGCAAATTCCTCATCGAAATATCTGCGTTGGTCTTGCTCGGATTATCTCTTGCCTGTGCCATCGTTCCGGCTTTCCAGGATATGGCTACAACTGCTAAGTAAGGCAGGTCGACAATGCATCCAGGGATGGGGTGATTTTCATTTGTACTCGATATCATCTCATTCTGTTGTTGTCCTTGTTAGTCTCCCCTGCCTGTGACATTGCTGTCAAAGCATATAAGGTCCGATCAAGTTCAGTGTCGGTTATTTGAAATCAGGGTTATTGAAGGTTGGATGTCGATTAACTTTGAAGCAGAGGAACTTATTACAGGCCCAATAGCTGAATCTTTTAGCGTTATTTTTGTGATTTTACTTCCAACCTGAAACAAGTTCGTGGTAATGTACTCATTGAGGGGTGTTTATACAAGTATAATAAACTGTCCACTGCACTGGGACTGCATGTGCAATTTTCAGCAAGATAAATAATAAACGTTTGCCCAAACATAAAATGGCGCCCTCATTCAAATAAAGCTAAAGCACTGTACGTCGTGCATTGGAATATGCATTGGAATCTTCACAGAAACAACAGAGTAGTCCAATATAATGCATAGTGCTGAATGTTTTCCACTGGGATATCATATGCTTTGTTTTCTTTGTAATATTAACAGTTTTTAAAAATGACGGGAAATCTTTAAAATAACGCTTAAAATTTTAATTTGCTTGTGCAATTTTTCAGTATTAAAAAACTATATCCTTTAAATTTGTAGAATTTAAAGAAAACCAGAGAAAATAAAAAGCCTTTTTCAGGTCAATAAATTTCAAGAGTTACAGCTACAGGGGCTTTAATACGCATGTCTTCGTGATACAAATAAAATAAAATAAAATAAAATAATGAAATGCTCATGTTTAATAATGGAACGTCGTTACACCATTTTTTAAATTTTGAATTTGCCTTTTTTGGCCAGGTGGCATGGAATGCCAGACAATATTGGGACATACGGTGTTGTTTCCGGTGTTTTTAACGCTCTGATGTCATTGGGGTAAGTATTCATGTTGTTGGTTTTCCTTAAGTTCAATTACCAGAGAACACAAAGATAGGTTGATAGCAAATATGTATCTAAACTCGATAAGATGTGCCAATACGCGAACCTTCGATGTCAAGGTAACAGATGAAGTTTTTAAACCATCCAAAAATTTTCTACCAACCGTGCACCATACCGCGCCGCTATAATACCTTTGTTTTACACCATCATATCAACGACTAAGCTTCGTATCATTTCCCACTTTATCATAAATGATGTAGTGATCTTGGGGACGTCAAAGCTCTTAAATTCACAGTTGAACCTATGACTTACAAAAAGCAGACACATCGTAGCCCAGTTTCCAATACATAGGTCCGCGTCGATTTATCGCAAAGTTCTAGCTCCTTTCCGTGAACGTAGGCCGGTAAGGAAATTTAGCCAGTTCCCCGTCGGCAAGGGTTATATATCACGTTTGCAGCACCACATCTGGCATTCTGTAGCTAATTTTGAAGCAATAAGCCACACCGCGCGACGATATACCACGAGGTGTTGACCTGCTCATAATATATGTGTATGGGCGATAGCGACTGTATATACGGAGTTGACTGGTCAAAACCGAAAGGTATATCCGTTGTTGGAATGGTTTATTGCAATTGTATAGTGAGTATATTGAAATTCTAGCGTGAAAGGTCAAAAAAGGAATTTTCTCAAAGTGAGAGAGAGCGCGTGTAATACAATCGTGCTATATCGCGAATATAGCATAGCACGGTTATTTTCACGTCCTGACCAATCAGATCACTTTATTTGCGCTATCTTGTATAGTATTATCTCACGGCTGTACTTAAAATCTTCTTCTACTTTAGAGAAAGAATATCACGAATTATGACTTTAGATCATATAACTATCAGCGTGGTATTCTGCTCGTATGGGAATGGTTGTAAAACAGGGCTATTTTATTTGAGAGTTTCATAGGCAAGTTTTTCGTGAAAACTAATCTTTCCTTTGTACATTCAGTAACTTTATCGGACCAACTGCAGGCGGCGCTCTGTCAGAAGCACTGGGTTTCAGCTGGGCTGCTACCATATTTGCAGCAATCTTTCTCTTGATGGCGCTGTTGCTTATCTTTTGCTGCCTCTGGGAATACCAATGTGGAAAAGGGTGAGGATCATTCTTGTTTTCTTTGATATTTGAACCTGTGGTGAAGTAAGACGATCACGGCATCTCATGAATTGTGTCGTGATTTCAGCTACAGCCACCTGGAGTTATCTTTCTCAATAATGAAAATGCTTGAAATCGTAGACAAAGGTTATCAATCTTACAGTTTTCATATTTGTTACATTTATTCGGTACTGTAATTAAATATATGTATACATATATATATATATATATATATATATATATATATATATATATATATATATATATATATATATATATATATATATATATATATTTACGAAGTATGCTGTTCGACTTGTCCGATACAAAGTACTCAATACAAAAGTAGAGCGAGATAATAGGGGTTGCTGGAGAATTGATTTTACAATGTCATCTCTACAACGTTGTTTCATGAGTCGCGAGACTAACTCGTCAGGAGACTAGACTGGAGTGAATCTACGTGGGGTACACATCGTTGGGTACGCAGATGGTTGAATTTTGGTTGAGATTGAGTTGTTGCATAACAATATATTGCTGCTACTATGAATATTCATGTCTAAGAATAGAACTGATGTACTTCGTTGGAAGTATATATAAGAGAATAAATTTCACAATCCCTATAAATTCATCAAAGCATGAAAAAGACAAAAACATTAGTTCAAGTATGGTATTTCAGTTTTTACAAAACGTTCATAGTTTGTTGTTCTTATTTGCTATGTAATATTCACATTGGTAAACTCTCTTAACCAGAGACTGAACATCTCTGAATTTAATTCTGGTTTTACTCAATGCGTGTACGTAGCGTCCAACCAATTTATTGAAAATCGAAAATTGAAATCACCTTCAAAATGCAATTTTCATTTGAATGAAATAACAACCAATTTTTGATATTCGTTTTTGCAGACAAAATTTTTATTTTACCGATTTTTTGGTACGGTTTTCGCGGCCAATCAATTCCCAAAAATATTAAAAAGCCTTTTGGCATAGAAAGCAACATTTGAAATGTTTCAAATCGAAAATTATTTTTCATTTTTATCTTCGTAAAAAAAAAACGATTGACGGCCGTTTTAAATAAAGCTTCTGCTATTTCATTATTAATGAAACATAATTCTGTTTCGTCTTCTTTATATTTTGAATCCGAAAAGCAATTTTCAGTAAACACAAATTAAGCTTTAATCAATTAATTGTGTTTCATTCATAAGATTTGAAGACACAAGTTCGGGTTTACTTTTATTGAACGTTCCTTGTTTCATATTTTGATTTTAATTCGTTTTTTAAAAATAATGTTGCCATTCTCAACAAAGCATAAAAATAACTTCAAATCTTCAACTTTATTCTATCTTAACATAACAAAAATGGTATTTCTTCCGATTTTTGTAAAATATAAAATATAGGATAATTTTGACATTTGAAGGAGAACAAAAATGATGAGAATCGAAACTTGTTAATACTAAATCATGTACAACTAATTTAAAATGAATTCGCTGTTCATTTTGTTACTTGCGAAAATTGAAAATTGAAAATGGTAAGTTTCAACCATTTTCATTTTTTTGAAAATGGTCGAAAAACGACTTACATGTTATTTCAATTTCTTTGCTGTTCCTGGCCCTCTACCGGCCAGTGGGCGAGCAGCGATGCGTGCGAGATTTTCGGCTTCCGTCAACGCAAGAACTGCGGTAAATTAAAATGGAGTTGTCTTCCTTAGTCTCTGAAGAGTTTATGCGGCAAATGGTTGTTTTTGAAGGTAAAACACACCGCGAGATAGCATGTACTTTGAAAGACTTGTTTCCTGATCATAATCTGTCAGGATTAAGCGAGAGATCAGTGCGCAGATTTTGTGAAATACATGAAATTAAGCGACGCCACACGCCGAACAATGACCAATGATTAGTACAACATATACTGTTAACTTAACGAGCACTAGCAACGCTCAAAATATGCCCTTAAACAAAAATCCTTATAAGCGTCTAGAAACTCCGGTCAATGCTGGGTCATGTTAATTATAATATGACAGTCAGTCAATACAGTGGCTAACTCTCTGAACTCTCTCAATAACGAATCTGGCTTCTCCTCCTCGAGGACGAAGATGACTTCATCACACAACCAAGCGGAGGGGATACAAAAGAAGAGAGCGACTGATGAAGGAACCCCATTTTTGGTTCCGAAACACCGTTAAGACGAATTGCTCAATCAACAAACCGGTTTACCGGGAACCCAGATTACATGACTAGGGTCTAATTCACGTGCCGCGTGCCAGGGACTCGTGAGAAATTTTAGGGAGGGAGGGCCTAATTAAAAAGAGTATACGGAATCTAGGAATTGCGTTAGTTTATACATGCCCGTAGTATATTCAGGCAACACCACAATACCCATCTCAACACTACCTTTGTTGCGCCAAACTAACATAAGTCGAAGATTGAAATTGATTAGATGGAATAAAGTCTTTAGAGTTTGACCAATTTCGACATCTCTACATGCAGAGTCTCTAGTAAGCGTCACAGTGATTAACTGGAAATACATTTGTTTACGCATGGAGGTATAAAGTGAGAGTCGTCTTTTGCCCGTGATTAGGACACCAAGACTGGCCAAGACTGTATCGTGTTTCGAAAATCAATGTTGACC
Source organism: Ptychodera flava (assembly GCF_041260155.1). NCBI lineage: Eukaryota > Metazoa > Hemichordata > Enteropneusta > Ptychoderidae > Ptychodera > Ptychodera flava. The sequence continues at coordinate 15,853,330 of NC_091944.1, read as the reverse complement.
TGGCCTGACACGAGTATGCCTATCGCGTTCATGTTAGGCCTGCCCGCAGCCTATGTGTTGTGGTGGGACTGTGGTTTACTTGCACGCGTGCGAAATACAGCGTTTTGATAACATTTTGATTGATACAAGTTGGCAGGATGGTGGACTTGTCCACAAAATAAACCTGTTTGCAACGTTTTTATTGATACCTGTCAATAGGCTTACGCCCATACCAGTCACAGTTCGATAGACACCATAGGACCTAGATATTTGCAATATAGCAACCTTAACATATGGTCTTCAAAATCAATGTACGGAATTTTGATTGATCAATTTTTATGTTCAAATTTACGTGCAGTGTGATTTTGAAAAATACTGGCCTCCCTCCCTATAATTTCTCTTGAGTCCCTTTCTGCATATGCACGCTGGTCATTCGCTGGTCCCCAGTTCATGCATTTAGAAGGCGGCGTTGAAGCCCGAATGTTGATTTGTTCATGAAAATGAATCAATGAATTAAATTGGAGTGAAAATTCACCTACTTCTGGCTCGCGGCACGTGGCACGTGAATTAGGCTTACCCCGATTCACCCGGTGTCTCGCCATATATTCCACACAAAATAAATGCAATGATCCTTTTATTCACCACATAATACTAAACAATCTTGGTAGAGCCGATGTGTGGAGTAGTCCTACGAGTATGGCGACAGTGTCCGGCTTTGGCTACGCCGTGGGGGCGGCGTAGCCAAAGCCGGACACTCTCGCCATACTCGTAGGGCCAATGTTTAGAGTTGCCCTCAATTTCCTTTATATCGTCTTCGGTGGCTAGTCTTCCGCAGCACATGCAGTGAGCGCGGGAACAAGTGTGCGTTGCGGAAACTGGAAGTCTCGTACGCATTGATGCTGCTCACCCACTGGCCGCGAGAGGGCCGGGAACAGCAATTCAAATGAGTCGTCTTTCGACCATTTTCATAAAATGAAAAGGTTGAAACTTACAATTTTCAATTTTCAATTTCTAATTTTCGCACGCACCAAAGTAAATTGCAAATTTCTCTTAATCGGTAAGACATGAATTTTATTTCAAAGAGTTTCCTTTCTCTTCATTTCGTTTTTCATCAAATACGTACAATGTCCCGTAATAAATTTACGAATCTTGAAAATAGTACTATTTTTTTATTTAAGATTAGGTAATATTTTGATACTGGTAATGATTTTTTTTGTTTTGTTGAAAATGAAAACATCATTTTAGGATACAAATTATAATATGAAAACAGAAACTGTCCTTAAAAATAATCCAGAACACGTGCGATTTTGAAATTTAAGAAATAAAATAGAATTAATAGATTAAATTTCATTTTGTTTTAACTGATAATTGCATTTCGGATTCAAAATATGAACAAGGCGAAACAGAGTTATGTTTCACTAATAACCAAATAACAGAAGCTTTATTAAAATTGGTCTGTCAATTGGTATTTTCAATTAAGATGAATATGGAAAATAAAATTATATTTCAATCATTAAAATAACGCTTTTTGTGCTAAAATGCATTTTAATATTTTTGAGAATTGATTGGCCGCGAAAACCGTACCAAAAAATCGGTAAAATAAAAATTTTGTCAGAAAAAACGAATATTAAAAATTGGTTGTTATTTCATTCAAATGAAAATTGCATTTTGAAGGTGATTTCAATTTTCAATTTTCAATAAATTGGTTGGACGCTGCGTACACGCATTCAATTCATCTAGATCTGATAAAATCATACATATTCTACTTGGCATTGAGTTCAAATTGAGTGGCTTTCCCCATTCAATATATATCTGTCTCCAAAGTGAAATAATAGTTTGACACTTGCAGAAGAGGTGCTCAAGAGTTTCTGGAAAATCATGACAAAAGTGCACGTTTCATCTGGGAATTTTAGGGGATTCATCCTGTGAAGTTTTTGATTTTGTATATAAAATATTATGTACAAACTTAAAATTGAAATTATCTTATTTTACTGTCAATAGAAATTTTAATTATTAACTCATAAAGTTTTTCCCATCGTCAATTACCTATATCAAGAATATCTTCGATATTTTCTTTTTACTTTTCTTTTCACTTACAGGTGCAGTAAATACTCTATTGACCACTTTCCAATCTTACAGTTTCACAAGGTAATTTAATGCTAAATGCGAAAGGTGATTAAAACGCCATGTTGATTTTTCTTACGATAGCGTTACCTTGTTTATTTTCTCCCACTAGGCGAAGAATACCAACGAGGAGACGGGGGATTGAGGATTTGGTTGCTATCAATTATGATGGGGAAGAGAGATCACCCCTTTTGTCAAAATAAGCCATACTCTTGAACATCATCACGTTAGCGTTGAACAAGTGATACAACTGGAACTGACATATTCCCGCTTGGCAAGCTAGGGGAACTTGATAACAGGACTGCCGTTAGGGAATAGCTCGCCTGTCATTGGATGTTGTGCGAAGTGGCGGCACAGATGCTCCGCCTAAGAGACAGAACTAGCAATGATCGGTCAACTAACTCAACATTATCAATGAGAGACTCTGGTCACCGGGAAATGTAAATATTCACATTGGATGATACAATTACGAGCTTGTCTTTGTATGTCATTAGATATGATTTTATTTTACGCAGTTAAACAAATCATCTTATCTTCATTATACTCAACTCACACTAGCAAAAAGTGTGGTATGGTACATTCCAAGATTGGACAAAGTACAAAAATGAACACTCTCAAGAGGACAAAACAAAGTATCCAAGTTGTAAAATAAACAAAATGTTTAACAGTGGGAAGGCTACTGGAAGGTTAGCATAAATCAGTGTTCTTCAAGGATATAGCAAGATCTAGAAAATTATACTCCATAACCCTTTTAAGGGCCGTTTCCTTTTGTGTAACACTGGAAAATTGGAGTAATCTATTCAACTTTCCTGGAACAATAAAACTCGTTCAAGTGATAAACTTTTTACGTGAGAATAATAAATGAAACTAATCATGTATTTCGTTGCTATCACATCTGAGACAAAGTCTATCTTTCAAAGGTAATTTTGGCTTAATTTTCCTACCAAATTCAATACTTAAACTATGATCACTCAATCCTAATTTCGATGAAGCTCTACGAAGAGTAAAATTTGAAACATCATTTTGGTATTTTTCAAAATAAAATCCAGTCTTGAAAGTTAAGTTTGTACGCAATTTGTTACTACCTCCATTTTTTCTTGTATCATTTGGTATATTCTCTCTCAAAGTATTCAAATACTCGCTTGATATCTTCCTTTTTAATTTTTGATGTCACTCTTAAGGAGTTGAAAACGTATATTATAAAGAATAAAATTTGCCCAAGGAGAATTTATATCTATGTTTTCTTGCAGCGCGTTTTTCAGAATATGCTCTCCTGGCAAACTATTTAACTATTTAACCTACACCAATATTTAATGACAGACATGTAAAGGGTGATCTTTAATGGGAATCTGCCCAATTCTGCTCTTATCCCTTCAAGTGGGGTAGATTTACTTACTCCCAAGATAAATCTCTAATAAGACATACACAGACCTTCAAGATAATTATCAGTACTTGTAATTTTTGTTGCCCAGATTTCGCTTAAAATTGACTTTTTTATACTGAATAAAACTTTCATTGCTTTATTTTTAAGAGTAAACTGATTCTGCTTGAATTTTCCATTTGGTGTAAAAACTACACCTACATATGTATACTGATTAACAGCTTCAATTACATTTTTCATAATAAAATGTCTTTTTTTTTAAACGGTTACTTTTATTGAAAACCATTGTTTTAGTTTTTTTTGGTGTTTACGAATTATATTTCCTCTGTAAGAGGCATTGGTTTTCAAAAAGCAGGCTGTGCAATTTATGTAAATATTATCAATACTGTGGTGGCCAGTCAGTGAAGCTTACGGCTTGATGCTTTGTCCATATGACTTTTACTGTCCAGTTCGTAAGGTTGTTTTAAGTAAATTGAGAACATGACCCAGAGGTAGACGCAAACGTCTTTAATGTGTCACTGTGTTGGTAAATGGAAATGCTTGATAAATTGTATATTGAACCGACAAAAAGTATAAAGAATGTCATTTGTCGTTCTCGAGTTACTCATATCGATGATGACGGTTAACTCAAGAAAAACAAAACAAAACAGCCTCTCTTTGGTTGAGAGAAATTCTGAGACATTTTACCTTAGGTTGCATTCACAAACACCTCTGGAAGGGGGGATTCCCAAAAAAGCTCTCAGGTGTTTTCGAACATTAGTACTCTCAACAAACTCGAATGTCTTCAAGTCCTCCCTCTTGACTTGCTATAATTTTGAAGTCCCCCTCCCCCCAAAATGTGGCTGATATAGTGCTTCGTCCAAAAATGTCGAATCATAATACATGGAGTCTATGGGCAAACTGTTAACATTTGTCCGATAAAAGCAAGCTTTATCTCTACATTTAAATGTTTGCGGTAATTCATGTAAATGTACTTTGCTTGAAGTTGCGGGTAAAAAGTGCATGTATATACAAAAAAAAATGATTTTGGATTTGGTCAATATGTTGATTCACTATACATTGTAGTCTACAAGAAAACTATAAACGCGTATTTTCAAATATAAAACTAGCAATATCTGTACATCTATAGACGTTTGATTATTGACATGAATGTAACTGATTAGCATGGGGTCTTTACATGTGTATGTGTGTACAAGAAATTTGATTTTGGAATTTCGCAGAAAATGTTGATCCACTATACATTGTAGTCTATGAGGAAACTATGAATAATATTTTTACAGTACAAAACTAGGTAAATCTGTGTATTTACGTACGCTTGATTATCGGTATTAATATACTTGATCAGACTAGGATGGTTACAAGTCCATGTGTGTGTAAGAAATTTGATTTTGGAATTTCACCGAAATGTTGACCCACTATACATTGTAGTCTATGAATAAACTATGAATAATTTTATTACAATACAAAGCTCGGTAAATCTGTGTGTTTATATTAGTGTACTTAATCAGACTTAAGAGGTTACAAGTGCATGTGTGTGCAAGAAATTTGATTTTGGAATTTCACTGAAAGTGCTGATTCACTATACACTGTATGCTATGACTGCGGAAACTACGAATGGCACATATGTTCCCAAATTGTTATTCAAAGGTTGTTTGACCTGAAGCTTCAAGTTGTCATTGACAACACTATGCACTATTCTTAAAAGTTTGTATTCTGTCAAAGTCCTCAAAAATAACAAAAAATGTACATACGGCGACATGAATGTTTGACACTGACCTATAGACACCATGTATTGTCAATTGGAGAATGTTATCAAATAAGTTATCTCCCAAATTGTTATTCAAAGGTTAAGTTGTCATTATAAGTCATTATGGAGGCCCTTTTGCACAACGGGGGAGGGTGGGTTAAGTAGAAATCATGACAACCGAAATCTTTTGCCTTAAAGTGGCTGCTTAGATCAATAAATTGTTTAATATACCCTAAAACATGCGCCCGAAGGGCGCGCTGAAAATGGAAATGGCAGGAAATGAAACTACCAGAAGGTATTTGAAAAGGAATTTGATATTCAATAAATCTTCAAGTCTCCCCTTTGCAATGTCAAATTTTTTCAGATCCCCACGGGCATGTTGTAAATTTGTAAATCCCCCCCCCCCGAGGTATTTGTGAATGCAGCCTTATGGAAAGAACTTTTTACTGTCTAGAAAGAATTGTAACATGCCATGTCCAAACTCTCTGTCGTTATTCGTTGATTTACGGTCACGTGTAGGTATCATTTTGACGCTGATACATGCAAAGAGAAAGGTACCAGTCGACTATTTCCGAAATTGTTAACCGGTTAACATGCGGAAAAAATTATTGATGAGGGAAGTTTGAAAGTGCCGTTTACGCATGCGTACATTCCAGAACACGAAAAGAAGATGGCGGTGTGGTCTGCGACCGAGACGAGTCTGACAAATGAAGCAGCATACGTTTGTTTTCTCGTGGGCTTGAGAGCCGCCCAAAACAGTTTGTTTCCCTCGGCATACGGCCTCGTGAAACAAACTGTTTTGGTTTGACTTTTAGGCTCTCGAGCAACTGTTACCCTCATAGCCAGTCAATTTGTATATACTCTGTGCATAAATAGTAGCCGGTTTTCAGTCCACCTCTCAGAGGCGCATACTTTTCCTCCGTTTCTCAACTAGTTCTATCGCGATTTCATGAATTACATTTGACAAAAAAGTCATAAAAGTTTGTTAAAGGCGTCCATAAAACAATGATTTTGATGCATGCAATGTCAGTTTGGCATCACGCAAATGAAAGTTAGAAATGCTGGACCGATTCCCCGACTACTATGTACATGAATTGAAGCTATTTCAGCAAAAAGAGTGTTCGCAGGCGAGGTGGGCGGGCAGGCAATATTTATAAGCTCAGTGTCAGCTGACAGAAGACTGATGGGCGGACGGACAATGGTCGGGAAAAGGAGTGCCAATACTATTTAAATCAACATACGCGATGAGGTCATGGCTAACTAACATTCGAAAATGAATATTCTAAATAGTAATATTGCATTAATCATATTGCTTAATCAGCTTTGATTTCTCGTGAAATCTCGTGAAATCTCACTAGCGGGCGGGGAAAATTCTACTCTCACCTTCGCGGCAATTTAAAAATGACATTTTGGCGGCTAGAGAGTATGATTCGATAGCTCTCTTGTCGTTGTCGATGGGGACGGCAAAACCAGGAGGGAGTGGTCGGTAGTTTTTAGAAGAATAATAGTCGTCTTACATCTTTCCTTCCAAATATGCAAATATTATTGGGATGTATATTCAGTTTTTCACATTTAAGTATTTGGATCGGTGGATGTTTTTCCTTGAAACCCTAAAGTTACGTTCGCGCAAAAGATTTTTGTAAAACATCGAGAGTATGCAGAGTGTACAGGTCTTTGTGAACCGAAAGCCTGTTGTCACAGCTTAGCCTGAAGGTTAGAGGCGTGTTGTTATATTCAGTGCCTGTCAGAAGTTGGCGTGTGAGTGCCACATGGGTACTGAACGTGACAAGAGTCAACATCCCGTGATTAGGCCAATACAGCGACCTTCACTCTCAGCACTCTCCGCACTCGTACGCCAAGCGTCATGGCTGTTCCGACATTCACAACACCTTTCAAGACTTTGCAAGAGAACTAACGACTTAAAAGGTCTTCAAGCAAACTTCCAAGCAGTATTGCACATTTGTCTCCTGAAAATTCTGGAAGCCAAGGCTACTCAATGATATCGGAACCTCAACTCGACGAGCTGTCATCGAGAATCCAAAGTTCATAATGACATAATGGAACGCTCTAGGACCGGGAGGTGTTTTCGTTCGAGTAAGATATTCACTGATAAGGAAAAAAATACATATAGCTTTCGAGTCTGTACGACGTTGTCGGAAGAAATTCTGGGAAGGTGTATGAAGAGTAGAAAGCGAATTTGCGTGAGTTCCGTGACACGCTGAACACTCAGCACTTGTTAAGGAATTGGTTACTGTCACAAGGAGTCAAATGCTGCTTAGCCGTGTGCACGGATTTGGAAAAACCTTCAACACAATCAAACGATGGCGGACACTTCAAGAACAGTGTCTCACTATGGAACGCTTGAACGCAAATTCAGCCAAAGTTTGGAGAGAGACCCGCTGTCAAATCCCTCTTCAAAACATGAGACTTCATCGACAAAGTACACAAGGGAGCAGAAGTTAATTCTCTTCAGCATATCGTTGGCTAATTTCTGTAGTTTTGCGAGTTTTTCGATTTTGGCACCTTTTTTCCCTGGCGAGGTGAGTCTGACGGAGTAATATGTTTTTGGTTTGATTCAATTTGGTTGAATGATCATAAAATTGCGTGTATTCGGCCACATATGAACCTAGACACATTACCAGTGCAGCTGTGTGTCTTGACCAAATGTGATTGCATAACAGACTCGGAGTTCACAAGAATACAATAACGCCAGGCCGTCGATATTGCTCGCAAATAGACGCCTTTTGACATGTAAGCCGATTATTCATTGCGAATTCAAGGACAAGATAGAAACTTACTACTATATATCAACGAGAAGGTAAATGAATTGAAATTTTGTACATCCATGATTTAAGGTACGTTGGCAAGTGATGAACGTTAAAAATCGCTTGTAAATGTACATAGTAAAGTTTAAATGTTGCGGCTTTGTTGACGTGATGTTTGTATGCATGACAGTCGCACATGCGCAGTTTCGACGACCCCTTTAATTTTGGTATAGATAGCCAGTGGAACCCATAAACTCAATGCATCTATTGAATTTAATCATAATTCGCTCATTTTCAGGCCAGCGATATGGGTGCATCAGACACAATGATTGGTTTTATTTTTGGATGGTTTGCACTGGTCATGTTTGTATCGTCACCGATATTTGGAAAATTCGTAAGTGCAGCCATATTTCTACACACACCACCGAATCGTTTTCCATGTTTCAGGCGCTCGGAGAATTGAAAGATCAGCAATCTTCACTCTCCGGTACGTTTTAACGATGAGCAAAGACGCCCCACCATATCCCCATGACATTCAAATGTACGAATTTCATGTCTGCCATTGCACTCACTTCATCTTGCCCGTACACTGGTCTCGCATTGGTAGTTTTCCTCGTTGGTACCAATGAGAATGCACTACAAAATATATGCGTCTAATAAGACGAATATTGTATGCTTTTACGTGTAACTTATTTGCGCTTCTGTATTGTCCAGCTTCCGCACATTGGTGCAAAGTTCGTTTACGTCGCGGGAGAAGGAGTGTGTGGGGCGTGTTCTATAATATTTGGGTAAGTTCGTATTTCAGTTATTGTTAGTAAAGTATGAAATATCGCCGTAGAACCGGTGGCGGGCTATCATATATATAATCGCCTTAAGTTTCAGTTTACTGTTAACATTTTGATAGTATCGATAGCAGAATTCATCAGTACATCCTTCCTTTTATATATAAATATATATATATATATAATATATATATATATATATATATATATATATATATATATATATATATATGACGAATAAATATATATATATATATATATATATATATATATATATATATTATACAAAATAAATATATTTGTTGTGATGATGACACTTTGGGACCAACTGACCGTTGTTTAAGAGCATATATATATATATATATATATATATATATATATATATATATATATATATATATATATATATATATATATATATATATATATATATATATATATATATATATATATATATATATATATATATATAATATGTGCGTGCGTGTGTGTGGATAATAAATTGGACGTAAGGTGTTGATCCTTAGTAGAGACTGCGATGACATAAGTAAAGAACTTGATTGGAGAACACTACCACACCTGGTTGTTTTTGTCCGTACGTATTTTAATTGAACGTGCAAAAGTGTTGCACGAGGTAATCTCTATACCTCTACGGTGATTCAATTGCATGTGACACATCATCTGTGTCCATGTGAAGTTTACAATAACCGTCAAGAAAATATCATAACGATGACAGGGGCAATTGAATAGAGCGATGGAAATAGAGAGTAACAGGAACATTGTGTCACGTGATGTTACAGAAGGACATGAAATGTTCACTTTGAATATCAAGGATTTCATTAGTTGTTCACAAGAATGACTATATCAGTATCTAATGGTATAATAATAATATTATATTTTACTCCAGTTTTCTTAACAAGTTGGACAAAGGAACCGAATTCGTGGTTTACTGTTTCCTTGTACGGGGTGTTCAGGCACTCGGAGCGGCGGCTTCAGCTACTGCATCCTACGCGATAATCGCTAAATTCTTCCCTGATAATGTTTCTACAGTGTTTGTGAGTATCTACCGAATATACTATGAAGTACTATCCTTAGGGTCCGAATGGTACGCTGAAATTTTCAAGGCCTTCTCCTTGAACACCTAGTTATTTTCTCTTCCGCCCCCTACCGTTAATTTTGCTCGTTCCTTAAGTAATATGTAATTGGAAGCTCTAAAGAATATATCGTGTCATTCATTGATCTATTTCATGCAACGATTTTCTTCCTACCAAAATGGTGTTATGCATGATGTATTAGGTGTACTGCACCGAATGGTACTGTTCTCAACCGAAGCGCCTTGCACAGTGAGTTTCTAGGTTTGATCTCCTATACTATTATTCTCCGCGGAACCACAAAATAACCGTCTAAATTTTTGACTTTGCTGTACTCTTCTTTCCTAAGTTTAGTTCACTGGACACAAAACTGTTCCTCCTTTGACACAATTTTGTCATTATCAATTAATAGGGCTTATCGGAAATATTCACTGGTCTTGGTTACATGATCGGCCCTCCATTAGGTGGCGTCCTTTATCAGGTAAGGCACATCTCTAGACGGTGGTGGCGCTCTCCTATAGGGCTGTTATCTGCCACAGATGACTTCACACGTCCATAGACAGTATAGGTCTTTTGCTCCATTGGCTATGCCATAGTCGTGAGATTATTCCGCGCAATATCACAATGAGATGCCTTCACGTTAAAGAAATTAGGTCCAAAATCATTTACCAAATTTTAACGTAAATCAAGCTGAAAGTACTTTTCAGCATTATTCTTTGACTTTAGATACCGGCACAACTATCTGATCCTGCATGTTATAGTATAGATCAGTATCGTCCTTCCTGGCTGTCCCAAGAAGTGGTCATCAATCACCCTTTTTGACAGCGATGTAGTACTTAGTACAATATCAGCACTGCTAGGAGTATGATTAAAGTCTCGTAATATATAATTCTGGAAGTTTTACGTTAAACGATGAAACTTATGAAAATTATAATATTAGACACACAAAAAGAATGAGGAACCATATCAAAAAGTGATAAACTAGACAGAAATTTAACAAATAAAACAAGATTTTATTCGCCAACGCAGACTGGGTAGAAAAAAGGGCTAATTTAACAAGAGAATTTGCCGAGAATCGGTCTGCAATCACGCATAGTACATTGCTCAAATATGACAGAAAATGGTATCTTGCTGAATGTACAAGTGTTATGCAAATAAGATATGACCTTCGATTCAGGTCAATGCGGTCATGGTGTTGAATGACGTCATCGTTTCGCGTCATTAGCTCTTTATTTTAAAGATAAAATTCCGTTGAAACAAACTCTAAAATCTTTGAATGCGAATGTTTGACTTGCATTTCTTCATATTTTCTTCAATTTAGACGGGAGGATACACGTTGCCATTTGTTCTGCTTGGAGGAATAACGCTACTGGCGTGTTTTTGCATCGCCTGCACTTTACCACATGAAACAGGCAAGCGTCTTTTAATTTTCGTCGACCTGGAACATTTTTCGAGTTATTTAGCATTGATGACGAGAAATTAATAGATTTAGCGTTTTGAACATGTTTATTGGTCGTACGATTATATAATCAGCTTCCCCAGGTAAAATATTATAAATAGTGTTTGCATAAGCTCTTGCCTCAATCTGTAACAATCCATACAATGTTAAGTACGACTGAAATTTAAAAACTAAAAAAGTAGTCTTTAGCACACAGGCACGTTATATGAACAATTTCGTCATGATTGATAATCAATTTAAAGTTTTGATCGCTGAAGTGCATTCAGTAGTTCAGAAATTAGACATGAAACGAAGAATTCGATTTTTCTCGGGATATAATTTTCTGAGAAATGTAGTTTATATTTCTTCCAGGAAACTCGAGCCAAGAGTCTGGTTCAATACTTCGGTTGCTCTTGATGCCGGCAACTTGGCTGACCTTACTGTGTGTTCTTACCCAGTCAATAGCGTTCAGCTTTCTGGATCCAACCTTAGCCAATCACCTTGAACAGGTAACAACATCACTTGCATCGTTTTACATTTAATGCGTCGCAATAGTTTCCATATAAGACATTGTAAGAAATTAAAGCACAAAGAATTTCTCTTGTTCTCACTGGCGCGATAGTCGTAGTATATCATGCTTGGGAGACTCTGAGTGTACTGTAATCGCCACCAATGGTAATAGCTAATTCAAATGACGTCACGCTTCTTCGCGTTGTCATAATATCTCTGTAACGTTGCTTATCAGACTTAAAAATAACACAATCAAGAGTGATGAAAATAATAAGTTTTGATAAAAATCATCAATATGTCGACAGCTCTAAACCACAAACTGCATCAAATTATGTTGCCATAACAACACTGGCCCATACTAACCCGGAAGCAGAGAACGCTCTGTCTCCCGTGGTGACGAAGGTGACAATCTCCTCTGTTGAAGTTATCTCTACATTCTTACTGTTCACCTCGTCGCTTTTTAATGTGTGTTGTAATATCGTTAAGCAGTGTTATAATGTTTTTTCCTTGCAGTTTAATCTAAATACCACAGAAGTCGGATTCATGTTTCTGATATATTCTGCCACTTACACGCTGTCTGCCTACTTCTGGGGTTGGTTAGCGGATAAAAAGGTAGATGTATTTGCCATTTTCTCTGATTCAAATATGCTTTGATCATATTATTTCTAGAGTCTGTTTTCTTGACTGTAATCCAAATAATCAGAGCATGAGAGTACATAAAAAATGTTAAAATATTGGCCTTTTAAAGAATTTGGCAAACCACATATTCCTGCCGAGTTTATACTATGATATCGCCATGATGGTGCATTGAATTTTCTGGATGTGTTTGACAACCAAGCTTAATCATCAGCGAAATAAAAGTGACATATACGCTGTATTGTCTAGCAATATGAATCCGTGACTTGACGGACTCGGTTTGCAGTGAGCATGCGTTGTTGTACTTTCATTCATTGTTTTATATGTCTATCGCCCTCTATCTGCTGATAGTGCACGTTGAGCTACATGATGCACTTACGTGTCTTCGGCGACGTCACTTATGTGCAAATACTTGTCTGATTCAAGCTGATACCCGCTTTTGGTTAAATTTCGTATAAAACAAAACTGAACAATATTGTAAGAACAAAATGTCTTAAAACTTTCCACTTCGTAGCGGTCACATAACTCTAAATCATGAGTTTACAGGTTTTTGATCTTTTATTGCTTTTTCCAGGATATTTGTAAGTTACTGATGATAATTGGTAACATTGGCTGCGGGGCTGCATTCCTGTACATAGGACCTTGTCCACTATTCAACATCGAGCAGTAAGCGTACATTTTCATACCTTGCTCAATCTGCAGATCTGAAGTGAAACGTTTAAGTCTTTTCCAGTACTTTTGTTCTGTACCCAAAACAAAGGGTTTTTTTTTGTGATTCTTGAATCAAAATTTAATTTCGAAATGCCCAGTGTTGAAATTAAAAACAGGTTTCTGTGTAATTGTTGTTAACCGGTGATTTTTTGTCCGGAGTAAATTTATTTCAAAGTGCAAATTAAAGCTTTTGTACCTTATAAATTATTAGTTGAAACTTAATGTTAATTACATCTGATCGGGACACAGTGTTGGAAAACAAAATTTGCCCTTTGACCACCAATGGACGATAGAGGGAGATGAACTGTCACATGGGTTATTTCACCAAGCGCTAATCAAATTTCACTTAAAATCAAATTCAACCAAAGTATTTGAAGGGTTTTCAGATGGCCAATGTGATTGGTTCATCGTGTTTGGCAGATATTATTTGTTACATCGTCTCTTTCAGAAATCTTCCCGTTGTTGTGTTTTCCTTAGCGTTCTTTGGCCTGTCGTGTGGATGCGCCTTTATTCCAAGTTTCCAGGATCTCATTTCGACCGCAATGTGAGGATTTAAAAAATAACAATTAACTCCAATTAATACTCAAAATAGAGCACTTTGTGACTTGAAAGATTTTTATCATTGCTGAGCTGTAAGAATACAAACATTTTAAACATACTGTGAAGGTTCAACTTCAACTTTTTTCTATAGTTTTCTTTAAAAGAAGTTGTGGCAGAAATTTGAACGGTTCAGACCATATTGTCAGAAACCAATGGACTAAAGAAGAAGCTAAAGGCTGACAGTAACAATTGAACTTTCTTATACTTTTAAGTTTGAGTCAATATGCAGAGATATGCACTGAAATGTGCATCACCAAAAGAGATTGGGGTGGCAAAAACTCACACTCTGTAAAACCATAGTTTCACTTCGAATAGAAGCGATACCCTCTCAGCATTATTTCAATATCTTAAAACTAATTGACGAATATACGGCTTCAGTCATTTGATACATAATGTTGTCTCAACAGATGGTATGGGATGCCAGACGATCTGATGACGTATGGCGTAGTGTCCGGAGTTTACAGTGGTCTCTTCTCGTTAGGGTAGGTTAACAATCTCTAAATGTAGTTAGATGGTTAAACCAAGTTTAGAACAGTGCAGCTTAATGATAATATTGTTTGCCGGTTGATGGCCAAGTACAACACTTCCGTATGACGATCTCGTTTTTACTCGTCGCACATTATGCAGCAATGGTTATGTCCTCTTGAGTTTGAACGATTTTTCTTCCTGCTTGGTAGACGCAAAGTGCAGGATATTGTGTCCATTTTGAGAGACAATAGGCAGGTAGACTCACTCAGGGCCCCAGGTGAAAACGTTCGCTTCGCAGCTTTTAAACACATTGACATGCCCTATCAGATTCAGCCTCCAGGGTCTATGGTGCCCTCAACGGTTTGGCTAAGCCACTCTGACCCAGATGCGTAGCTCAGAGGAGGGCTACACTGCATAACCAAAGGGGTGCCGTGAAAGAGTCATTTTAAGCAGTCAGCGCAAGCCCCGAGGGACTACCTCGGGTAATACGGGACAAATGTGGAAGATGAGACGGATTTGCCGTGAAAAACTGAGTCAGAATGGCTGGGGCGATCACATCAATTAGTGTCCCGAGTCTGTTCAGTTCCACGGACTGGAAATTTAGGAGATTGCTTGTTTGGGGTCGGGATTTTCTTGATGCTCCTGACCCAGGATCCAGGAGAGCGGTTATCGATTGAATGGTTTCAGCAATCTTGTTCTACAACGAAGTTTATTTCAATCGCAACGACAGAAAAATGTACTTGATTGAATCAATCAATCATGAAATGAAATTGTTGATGCACTCTAGTCAACTGTTTTCATAAGCTTCATCACAGGTAATATTCATTCATGAGTGGATGAAAAAGCTAATTTTATTTGATATTGAAATCAAAATTAAATTTAATATCATTGATTGCATGTAATTTTGATTCAAAGTCTTCTTGATTATGAATACATTTTAGTTACGAATGACATATTCTTTTAATTCCTTAGAAGTTTCATAGGTCCAACGGCCGGTGCAGCCTTAGTAGAGAAACATGGCTTTGACTGGACAACGTCCGTATTTTCATCTATGTACTTTGGCCTGGCTTTTCTCTTTGTGGTTGCGTGTCTATTTGAGTACCGCTGTGGCAGGGGGTGAGTATTTAGTCAGTGCAGCAATTTGCTAGAACGCGACTCAATCGGCGGCAGTAAAATTTTCGAGTGTTGAGCGTTTTCAAGCGATGTATGGGTGATAATGCTGCACACAGGGATTGCACGAATACACGGGAATGTTTACAAGAGTACTAGTAGTGCTGGGGCCATTTTAGCCACCATTTTATATCGTTCCAAGCACCGCTATGAAGATTGGGACAAGATGGCTGCTTCTCATCTTGTGTGAAGTCATGGCAACAAATGTTTTGATATCAACAACCCTTTGAGATTTGGGTAACTCGCATTCAAGGGGCGTGAATCTCAATACGTTTTATACATGCTCACAATAGGTTCGATCATGTCGAACGTAATACCGAGCTACATCATTTGATTGTAACAATGGTCTAAATTCCTTTTTAGGAGAGCACAGTCCATTCAAACGCCCAAAGAAGACGAAAATATCAACGTCTTTGAAGAGGACAGAGAAGCAATAGAGAGCATTTTCAAAGCAGACAGAGTCATATAACCATGAAAATTTTCACGTTCTACACAAGAAACTCTTTCCTTGGGATTCCAGTGCATTCGCATTGCAGATTTTTAAGGCCAAACAAATGTAATAACTAACGAAGTCATGTAAGATTTCTCAAAATTTTCTTTGATTTAAATGGGTCTCAATAATACGTATAAATATTTTCCATTGAAAACCCCGTGCTGCAAAGAACTGATCTTTCCTATCAGATCATTGTCTCAGCAGAGTACCTCCCATTCCAGTATAGTCAACAAATTCTACCGACATTCATATTGCAGTAAATTATATTTTTAATGCCGAGTTGACCAGTCTTATGAGAGAAACGGGCGAAAGTGTAACTAGACCGTGGTCACTGATTTGTGTTGAACTACAAAAGTTGACAAGAAGTGGGCGATTTCTTGCGCCCTGTAATAATATGTCGTTGGAACTCCTTTCTTTAAACGTCAGTTTGCTTTAGAAGTTTAATAAAGAAATTAAAAAAATATAAAAGAATCGAATTTCGCACAAGCAGATTATTATTTTCATTGTTTCATGAGCTCTTCTATATCCTTCCCTGCACAAACAGTTTAGTCAGTTATTGCAGACAGTTTGCGATCACGTGTGTCTGTCCGTTGCAAACGCGAGTGAAAAAAAATCAGACAAGAAAATTGCGAAAGTTGTCGAATTCTCGTCCGGTTTTTTATCTGAAGCACAATTACCACTAGTTTACCAGAAGACATGCCCACGGTGCAAAACACTCATAACGAGTCGCTGAGTTCCTACTCAATTACACCTTTGTTATCAGTATCTCAGATTTCTTTAGCTAACATTAGTTGAACTCTCGAGGGTTGTCTGACCTTGGTTACTGTAAACGCTTTGCGGTGTTTTATCTGAAGCACAATTACCACTAGTTTACCAGCAATCATGCCAAAGGCGCAAAACACTTATCACGAGTAAGAGTTCCTACTCAACTCAGATTTATTTAGCCAACACAAGTTGAACTCTCTGGGGTTGTCTGACATTGATTACAGGTGTAAACGCTTTGCACGGACAGGTGCGGCTTTCATCGAACGATACATTATCTGTCACAGGTATTTCTCTCACACCGGTCAGGTTGTTACCATTTCCGCGTTGCTATGGATTTTCGTTTGTAGTATCAATACATGCAAACACTATTCAAGGAGCCCAGCCCCACCTCCGCCCAAACTGAAACTTTGATTGCCATAATTGTCCGGTATAAATTTATGGAAATGAAATTTCGAAAGGGATCTGTTCAAATCTTCCAGGATCTGTCATACACGCTCCAAAAGTCCGAGTAGGCATTAATGGAAAAGATGTTCGGAGCCAATAGACTTTGACACCAGACACCAGTTCCAATTCGCCATATAATGCTCTTGATAGCCATAGACGCTAGACGGTCTTTCGCTAAGATATATGATATAGCTTTGCAGATTTTAATAAACCCGCGAAATCCTCTGATACTTTGGATTGAAATTGATATATTGAAGTTTTCGAGACAACGAAGAGGCCTTGACAACAGTGTGATCAACAGGGTGACCGTTCAATCGAGAAGGCAGACCGAATAGAGATTTTTCAGCCAGGTACCTTGAACAAGTTTGCACGAGAGAAGGGCAGTTCCCAAGTTGACATCATTGCTGTAAATATTTCGATATTATAAATTTTTCGGACGTCCCTTGATTTTTTGCTTTGTGTATGCAATTTTGGGTTTCCCAGACGTTTCACAATACGGGGATTGCCCATTTGCGTACCGCAGAGAGTCATATTTCATGCTGTAACATTATCACGGGGAGTCCAGGTGATAAAAAACTATTTGAAGAAAAGAGTGTCGGAATCATTTTCACGCGGAGCTGAGTTGGCATGCGACCCGAACACAAAGGCAATTCAATTTCTCAATATTGCCAATAGTGATTGTAATCCCTTGAAACGTTTCAATAATAGCTTTGTGATTGCTTTGTTTATGTGTCAACGGGCATTCGCCCTTACTAAGGGACACAACGTACCCAGCCAACCAGACGGGAAAAGGGATTCAGATCAGACTCTCGACAGGTGACAATTCGGTACGCAAAGAAGCGACGTGCAGTACGTGCCGGGCGAGATCGCAGCAGCGGGCTATATCAGTGCACGCGACAGGGCCGGCTATATCACCAAAGCCGTTTTGTTACTCGCACCAGGCTTTGTCCCAGGAGAGGGAAGATCCAATCTAAAGAAAACTTGGCAGATAATTTGACAGGTAATGCAGACAAACCACAGACTCGGGACTGGAGAGTATCAAACTGTTCGCCATTGCGTTTCCCGTTATTGTTATTATTTAATATCTTAGTTTTTTACAAAATGGTGAATTCTAGACAACGTTTTGATATCATTGAAAAATTGCCGCCAGAGCATGGTTTTGACATTTCTTGCAAACACAACGACAAACTATGTTGTTCGGAGAAATTCGGTGCCTTACTTGCACGGAAGACATTTTGTGTACTGTATGTCAGTAAATTTGTTACCTGGCTTTAGAAAGCTATTTGCAATATTTCTGTGGTATGTGACGGCGTAACTTTTGAAGCATTATCAACACAATGTAGGTTTGAAAACATATACGTCTATCAAAGGGATATTAATGCGTATTTGAACACTGTTCAAACAAAACCACCGGGCAACACATGCATTTACAAAGTGGATATTATTATAGTCTATGTTCCCCACTACTAGCTTGAATGTCTGGAATTCAATGCAAACCGTCGTACTGCACTCGAAAATGTTGCCCCTTTTGCGTAAACAACGAGAATATCGGATAATTATTCTCAATGCGGACAAATATGGTCAAGATGATTACGGAATTTTGCAACTTTTGAATGTCATTTTTCTGTCATTTTCTTCTATTTCACACCGCAACAGAATTTGTTTGTTGAAGGCAACAATACATGAAACAATGCACTCTGTTTTCGAGGAATTGCTTGGTATTTCAGCGCATGTATGGATGAACGAGGAGAAAACGTAGGGAGGAATTGTCAATCCCGGTTTAAGACACGATAAATGAAACCATCGGCGCGTGAAAGAAATGGTCATGACCAGTTATTCTTTCTCGCGATGGTTTCATTTATCATATATAAAACCGGGGTCGAATATATGCATGGTCCCCATTCATTCAGTATCTTTCTACATGTCAAACAACATAAATAGTGCCTCGTATCAAACAAAAGTCATGAAAAATAGCCGACTTTCTCCCTTTAAGGTAGTATGCGCCTCGAAAGTGAAATACTTTAACTTTTGCTCAAACTTTCCTCAGGGAATATTTCAACCATTCTCTTTCAAAATCAAGAATAAAAATCGGGGGTAACCGTGCAAATTTGGTACTAGAGACACAAATTAGTCAAGATTTACCGATATTTGAAATTCAAAATGGCCGCCATGCCTGTGTTAACTTTATGAAGAAAAATAAAATTTTCGATTTTCGAAAAACTAAGCCGATAAAAAGTTTTCGTACACCAAGAGCTTTAAAATGAGCTCCCACAAGTGGTAGATCACAAAAGAATTGTAAAAGTTTGAAAGCCCGAATGTCTGTCCCCGAGGTGCGGTCTACCTTAATAAGGAAGATTGGCCACCCGCATGTTCCCAACCCGATGATACTTGAAAGAACTACCTTCGCGTTCGTCAAGAAATCGCTTGCGAACAACTGTTGGCACGACCAACTTCATTAAGTCTATGAAGAATATTGCAATAAATCTATGGCCTCCCTGAACAAGAACTATTCACCTAACATTTCTCTGTGCGCTTCAGGTAGCGGCGGGGAACAGGAGAGTGAAATTTTCTCAATATTGTCAGATATCTGTGTGTATATGCATTTGCGCACGGCTCGCTCTCCAA
This sequence comes from Ptychodera flava, assembly GCF_041260155.1. NCBI lineage: Eukaryota > Metazoa > Hemichordata > Enteropneusta > Ptychoderidae > Ptychodera > Ptychodera flava. The sequence goes on along the minus strand of NC_091944.1, from coordinate 15,833,601 downwards.
GGTTAATTTATCATCTGCGTGTCCTATATATGATGCACATGTTCACTGAATAGAATTGAATTGAATTTATTTGGCAATTAAAATAAAATATATAAAATGTACATTTCACATTACTGCCGAGGATAACACAAGAAAGCAATTGATGCTTATTTCCATTGTGGTCCTCGATGTTAAAAAAAACAAAATGACGGATTTGATTTTGACAAGACGGCAATTGTTCTGCTTGATCTATTGGAATACATTGGGAAAATGTCATGACAATTATGTTTTAAAAAGTGTAGATAGATATATATCATTCATTAAAATCAGAGAAACATTCTTGACATTAAGTGGTCTTTTACTCTTTTTTGAACACACTAATTGACTCACATTGTCTTAGTGACAAAGGTAAACTATTCCAAATTACGGAACCTGTATAATTAAAGGAATTAATGCCACAACCTTTTACCCTTGGAATCTTGAAAGATGCAACACTATTTCTTGTATTGTAACAGCTTATGTATCTTTGTACTTGATTTCTCATGTAATCGGGAGCATGGTCATTGAAGATATTATGCATATGATTAAGTTTAAGTTGGTTTACTCTCTGTTCAACAGGCAACATACCTACTTGACGGAATTCGCCCGGCCCAATGTGAGCTCTAGGCGGGACATTCAACAGAAATCTGATAACTTTATTTTGAGCCACTTGTAGCCGTGATTTAGATCGTTTTGTAAGCCCAGAGTACCATGCAGAACAAGCATAATCGAAGTGACATTGAATCAGCGCCGAGACAAGGAGCTTCTTTATATCAAGTTTAAAATCCCTTGCATTTCTGTAAAGAAATTTCACTTTTTTAGAACATTTACTGACAATATCATTTACGATGGAATCACCCGACAGCGACTGATCTAATTTTACTCCTAAATATGCAACTTGCCGCTTTGACTCAATGTCAGTTCCACAACACTTGACCTGTAGTTCGTTTGAATTTTTTAACTTTCTTTTTGTTCCAAATAGAATTGACTCGGTTTTACCGAGATGCAAAGACAACTTGTTGTCAACTAACCATTCCTGAATTGTCTCCATTTCACTACTCAACGCCTCCTGTATTTCATTTATGTCTTTGCCAGATACAAACAAAGCCGAATCATCGGCGTACAATAGAATCTTACACTTAACAGCTGCTGGCATATCATTTACATAAATTAAAATAAAAGCGGTCCCAGTATTGACCCTTGTGGCACACCACATGAAATACACTTTTCAGATGAGATGATTCCATTTACGTCAACCACTTGCTTGCGATCAGTTAAATAGGACTTAAACCAACTTACTGTGACACTGTCAAGACCCACTGCTCTGAGTTTATGTAATAAAACGTCATGATTTACAGTATCAAATGCTTTCTGTAGGTCAAGCATAACCATACCTGTATAATTGCCTTGATCACACTCACGCTTGATAACATCATAGAGATGAATCAAACAGGTGTCAGTTGAATAATTGGGACGAAATCCAGACTGCAGCTCATACAGCAAATTGTGTTCAACAAGGTAATCATTTAACTGATCAAAAACAAGCCGTTCCATGACTTTAGACATAATGTTAAGTACAGATACTGGTCTATAATTACCAACTTCAGTTTTACAATTTTTCTTAAACAGAGGAACTACTCTAGCCACTTTAAGGTCATGGGGAAAACTACCCTTAGATAAAGATAAGTTAACAATATGACAAATTGGACTTGCAATGACACTGGCACCATCTTTTAAAAATTTGGCAGGGAGATTATCTAATCCTGTAGCCTTATTCACACTTATACTAGCCAGAGTTTTATACACTTTATCATGAGACACATTTTTAAGCCGAAAGAATCGGTAGACACATTCATTTTTTGATAGAAGTCAGATATAAACCCCACACCAAACCTGCCCGTACCAACAGGTAATTTTTCTACGAGCTTTGAGGCAATGGTTGTAAAGAATACGTTAAAGTGATTTGCTAGTTTTGTTTTATCAAAGCAAAGAGTGTTTTCAATCGTAAGACCTATGTTGGAAGATTTTGTCTTGCATTTTGATGACGAGCCGAGACTTTTTAAAGCCTCCCACAACTTTTTTGGTTTATGTTTGTTATTATTTACCACATTTATATAGTGGTCAGATTTGGCCTTTTTCTTTTGGTAATTAACTTTATTACGATACTCAAGATACTTTTCATAATCATTTTGACTTTGTGATTTCCTAAACGCTGACAGAAATTTATCCCTACTCCTGATCAGACTGAGTATCTCACTTGTCATCCATGGTTGTGTTCTTTGTTTAATACGGATTTCTTTGATAGGTGCTACAGAGTCGATGACAGACATGAATTTAGATTTAAAATTTGACCATGACTGGTCTACATCAGAACAAGTTGTTACATCCGACCAATTTACATCCTCAAGTTTCTTAACAAATTCTTCCTCACTGTACTGCTTTAAAGATCGAATACGTACAGAACTATGCTTATTATTTCGAGATCTGAAAATTTTACGTGTGCAGAATATAGGCAAATGATCACTGACACCGATTTCTAAAACACCAGATTGAACTATATTTTCTTGATTAGTAACCATGATCAAATCTAAAATAGAAGTACTTGACGTTGTAACTCTAGTAGGGACTTTGATCAATTGCTTCAAACCACATACTGATGTAAAGTACGTTAAAGCATTTAGCAGAAGTGTTACAAGTGCTGGCTGTTTTTTTCAATATGTTTGTATTAAAGTCCCCGAGAATAATTGCTTCACGATCGAGAAAAGCATTACCCTCATCGCACGCTTCACCCATAAGATCGTAAAATCAATTTGCTTTGGTGGTCTATAACATACACCGATGAGTATTGGGCGAGACTTAGGTAATAATACGTCTACCCAAATTGATTCTAAGCTGCTCTTGTCCAAGTCATGGCGAGATTTAAACGCAATATCGTTACGAACATAGATGCACACGCCACCACCGGTACGTTGACTGCTAAATAATTAAAAATGAGTGATCATGTCTCCATGAGGTTACAAAAAATCTTACATTATGTCTTCAAACTTACAAATCTCTTCTTAAATACCAACAGGGTTTTCAATAGTTAAAGATTAAACTGCCGTCATGAATCGCGGTGGATTGTTCTACATTAAGTTGTGTTAAATAATGTCATGTCTATTTATGGAAACCGGGAAACTTTCTGACGTCATTCACACATTTGAAATATATGTGGTACTTTTTAGGGGGGAGGGCAATTGGGAGCCGGAGATCTAGAACCACCAAATATATATTTTGCACGTATCTGTAAATGGATTCGTTCGAAGCCCCGATGCATGTAGTCTATATGTAAGCGAGACTGAGACCCAGAAGTCTAACTTATACATAGAGAACTAGAGTGAATCTGCTATATAAAGAGACCTTTATGTTCGTGAAACTTTTGACAATAAAAATCAGCAATTTACTTCATGCAAGCAATTTCATCTATTCACCAGAAATAATTTCACATATGAAGCCTAAATAGCTTTATAAGAATAATGATGCACACAGTGCGAGACAACGCTTAGCTTCTAACCCTCGGAGGAAATGTATACTTTCTCTGACAGAAATCAAATTCTAAAAATACAAACGTATCGTTTGTGTATAAGGTTGTCAAAAAGAAACCACATTTGTTGCCATGGAGAGAGAGCATACGACGTAATAGTAGATTTCTGTGTCCATACATAGTGAAGGAAGACTTTAATGTTTCCATGAATATTCATCGAGATTTTATGAGTTTTATTTGTCTGCTTATTGGCTTCATCTTTTTACCATATCTGTTTCAGACTGAGCTACCAATATGGCAGGCAGAGACGAGAAGGAGACAGAACTCGACTACAGCCACAAAGGCTATAAATTTATTCCGTCAAGTGTCCTTAGAAAGAGTGAACTGTGCGGTTTAAACATGAACAATAACAAACTCACTGAGATACCAGCAGAGATAGTCCAAATGGCGGTTTTAAAAACTCTGAAACTGTGCAACAACAGGTTTACAGTGTTCCCAAAGGCAATCTGTGACCTTCCCGCTTTATCTTACCTTGATCTTACTGGCAATAAATTGAAGGAATTGCCGAAATCAATCGTCAACTTGAAAAATCTCACAAATTTGTATCTTGGTTGGAACGAGTTTGTAGAATTTCCTGCCCAACTTTGTGACCCAGCTCTTACAAAACTTTGCCACATTCACATTTGCTCGAATAAATTGAAGAAACTTCAAGACAACATGTCGGTTTTGTCCGAGCTTAAAGAGTTAAATATCAGTAACAACGAGATTTCTAGTTTACCTGAGGATATATGTCTGCAAGGAAATCTCAAGTTTCTGGACGCAAGAAACAACAACCTGCGCAGACTCCCAAACACCTTTGGGGAGTCCTTAGCAAATCTGCAAAGCTTGAAGCTGGATGGCAACCCTCTGCAAGACCCTCCCCTCGCCGTCTGCCTTGAGGGTGTTGACGCTATTAGGAAATATCAAAACAAGCATTATCCATCAGATCAACGCAGTTTATTGGTCCACGTGATAAAACAACAGACGACAGAGTGAGTATGCTTGGTGATTTTATCTTCATGTTACTTCAAAAACTAGAGCGCGTGTAAATCTTTGTACAAGACAGGTCAGCTTACGTGTCAGACAATACATGTCGACGACATTTTGTTTGAGTCTGTTTCAACGCCCTCAATTATCGATCGCTTTTTTGTGATTTGTGTTACCTTTGCGTCATTGTTGCCATGACATCAGTATAGTAATAGTGATTTCGTATCCGAGGACACGTTCGCTTAGGTCTCCTGCTGAGACACCCTGATGCAAACTGTGACATAAATGACCAATTTTTTGAGACTCAGTATGACATAATCCAGGTGGTCACTCTAATAATAGAACACGTATTTGGTCAGATTTATGGTTTTGTCACACAGAAAACGCGTAGCAGCTTTAATTGATTTTTACATACCAAGATATCATTCTATTCATATATTCGGCAGGTGAGGAAAAGAATACAGAAAATGGCGAGGGTCGGCTACTCACAATTCTCGAAACGGTGAAAGAGACGGCGTTCACCATCACGTACAGTCTTTAAAGAAGGGAGAAAAGCACACGACACAGATACACCCAGACGAACGGGTAATTGTTCAGTATACTTGTTACAGTGTGGGTCTACGTAAAGTTTTGTGTATTTCCAGCTAGAGGGCGTGCAATGCCAGGAAGACATAGATGTGAAGGCAGGGCTATGGTGTCAGTGTAGTTTACAATTAACCATTGGCGGGTAGCATATGCATGAGGCTTGATATGCAAGGTTTTGTATCGCACCATTGACCCTCTCTTGCTCTTACAAATGTTTGATTTAAAGTTAGAGAACTACCCTTAGGGCAAAACTTATGTCATGAAACAATTGTAAATGGGACATTACAAGCTTACAAATTCAATGTCGCGATAAAACAGTAGTTCACGTATATGTACATGATTGTAGGCAATGCCGCTATACCAGTACAGACTTCAATAGGCAATCATAGCCAGCCATAAAAACACATAAGATATTGATGGAACAAAATATGTCGGGTCCAACTTATCTGCCAAATCAAGAACTCAACAGAAATATTATTTACGACGAAATAGACAAGGTTGTAAAGAGAGCAAAAAGTGGTAAAAGTTCTGGCATAGATGGTATCCCGTATGAGGTTTTGAAAAATAAACACACAATAGAGGTCCTGGTACATTTGTTTCAATTATGTTTTGACACTGGTATCATGCCATCACCTTGGAAAACGGCTGTTATTATTCCCATACCTAAAGATACATCATCTGACCCACGTAGACGAGGCATCAGTCTGCAAAGTACTATCTCGAAATTGTACAGCTCGTTTTTGAATTGTAGACTTTTAAATTATTTAGAATGTAATGAAATTTTAGCAGAGGAACAGAATGGATTTAGAAAGGATAGGTCTTGTCAAGACCATATTTATGCTCTGACTACCATCATTCGCAATAGAATGAATGAGAATCTACCAACGTTTGCTTCATTTCTTGATCTACGTAAGGCTTTTGATTTTGTAGATAGAGATTGTTTACTTTACAAGTTATTGATGAATGGTATAGATGGTAAAATGTATTCCTCCATAAAAGCAATTTATAGCGATACAAATGCAGTTTTAAATCTCAATCAGCTACATTTCACACAACTACAGGTGTTAGACAAGGAGATAATTTATCACCAACTCTATTTTCTTTGTTTATTAATGATATGGTTAGTGATTTCAAACCTTAGATTGTGGGATAAAGATTGGTGGATCAAATTACTGTATGCTACTCTTTGCTGATGATATTGTTTTGTTTTCAGATTCAGAAATGAACTTGCAAAAGATGCTTGACCAGTTAATGTCTGGTGTAAAAATTGGCGCTTGACAGCGAACGCACTTAAATCTAAAGTTGTTCACTTTCGAAGAAAAAATAGCAGTCGTAGCGAGTTTCAATTTCACATTGGAAATGTCAATTTAGATTTTGTTACACAGTATAAATATCTTGGAGTTTTACTTAATGAGCACCTTGATTTCTCTGTAACAGCAGCAGCTCTTGCCGAATCGGCAAATAGGGCCCTTGGTGCAGTTATGTCGAAATTAAGTTTTTTAAGTAATATGGGATTTAAGACGTACACAAAAATATATAATGTCTGTGTGGTGCCGATCTTAGACTATTGCTCAGGAGCTTGGGGTTACAATACGTATAAAGTGTGTGAAACGGTGCAGAACAGGGCTTTGAGATTTTTCCTGGGGTTAATAAATTTGCACCAATATTAGCAGTAAATGGCGACACAGGTTGGAATACATGTATCACAAGGCACTGGGTAAACAAAGCCCGGTTATGGAATCGTCTGTGCTGCTTAGATGAAAGTAGATTGACAAAGAAAATTTTTTTGTGGGACCACTCATTGAATATTAATAACTGGTCATCTGAAATGTACAATATATTTGAGTTCTTGGACATAGATCATATTTTCCCTTGCAACATTCACAATATAGAATTAAAAAAACAAACAGACTGTACTAAAAATTGGTCTGACTTTGTAAAAAACAAGCCAAAATTGCGTACATATGCCAAATTTAAGTTTAATTTTGGAACAGAAAAATATTTATTATTAGATTTATCAAGAGCCGAAAGATCTTTACTTGCTCAATTACGGTTCGGTATTCTTCCACTCCGTATCGAAACTGGCCGATATAGAGGCGAATGTGTAGAAAGACGTACCTGTCAGTTGTGTTCTTCAAATGAAATTGAAGATGAAATACATTTTATGTTTCACTGTTCCTTGTACAATGACCTTCGTGACCACTTATATAGTACATTAAGACTTTCAAACCAAGATTTTGTTTTATATGACGACACTCGAAAACTTGTATTCCTAATGGAAAATAATACTAGAATTACAGCGAAGTATATAGTCAAGGCATTTCATAGGCGACGTAGCACTTTATTTCAGAAATGATATTAAATAGATTTTTGTTGTACTTTTATTTGAGTGCCAAATGTATTTCAATGGTTCCAATACTATAGTGACTTATAAGCCCGTTGGGCTGGGTGACCACTCACTCTATAGATATTGTATTTTTTTTTCAAGTGATGTATATGATTTTAGTGATGTCACATGTCACTTTAATAAATAAATACTACATACTACATAAGGCAGTCTTAATTAATTTGCAGTTTTATTTTGTTAAGAGCAACTGCAATCTTTCTTCAAGAACAGTGAGAAATCCAAATCGTCCAAAAATATCATTTTTGATTATGATCGATTTGTTCATTGGCGTTTCGATGAGTAAGTTGACATCTTCACCTAATATTGAATGTTCTCGTCTTCCATCCTTTAGAAACAAGTGATCGACGTATCAGACCAGATGAAATACGAAATTGCACCGAATTCAGTCAGAAAACCGTGTAAAATTTCCACCGAGATTCTCCAACATCCGCCAGAATCCTTGCAGCCGTCCGATGGAGAACGTGTTGAGACTGAGGTCTACAACATTGGCATCGAAAAGGGGTGTTTCGATCGACCACCTGTTGTTGCCATGAGATCAGGTCAAGGGTCACGGAGGCCTAATGACAGGACACGCGATACAGTGGTTAGGTCGATCGACAGCGATGGCAACTCTGTAGGTTTGAAAAGTTGGAAGGTAATATTGAAAATATTGAAAATTGGATTAAAGCGTCTCTAGCGCACAAGTAAATTTTTTGAAAGCTGCCATGTGTGTAAGGAGCGCTATTGGTTCAATACTTGTGACGTAATAGCGTCATAGTTACGTTGTAAGAGGTGGAAACGTCTCCAATTGAATTCGGGGAAAGTGGCAGATGAGTCGTTAGACCTAGCGAGCGTTGCAAAAACGGGAATAATATATGTCATGAAAATGATTACAAATACTGATATCACGTGTAATGTGACCAAGTCTAGAATTTTTTTGGAAATGTACATGCTATCACCCTGAACACGATTGGAACTAATTTTGGATAATTGGATGGTGAAGTAAAGTCATTTTAACCTGCAAATGTAAGCTCATCTTCTTTTCTTTTTAAGAGTAATTTATTATTTTGCAACATTCAGCGATTTGGTAAAAAACGCTTTTGAGAAATTTGAAACATATGAAGATCCAGTCCTCCCATTGGTTCCAATCGTGTTCCTGGAACTTAAATGGGGACAAGAAAGTGCATTTTGTAGACATTTGTATTGCTTCCATAAAGACGCCAATTAAGATTGCACAGTCATATTTTAGTTTTACATATCACAACTTTTTTCTCTTTGCAGGAGGTTAATATCATCAAAGCAGAGATTCCAAAATCGTCGGTGGTAACGCTAGTGTCAAAACCAAAACAGTATTCCTTTCAGCTGACAAACGGGGACGATCTAGTCGTTTCGTGCAAGAACGGGGACGTCGAGATTGACACAACTGGAACGGACGACAAGGACAGAAAACGCGCGAAAATTACAGCTCAGGTATCGATCAGCTTACGGCATATGGTGACTTACAATTTAAGAGTACAATTCATCAAATATATTTGCAATACTCCAATTGCAAAATCATGTTCCAAAACAGGGGCTAAAATATCCATCTCGGTAAAATCATTTTGCCTTTGGCTAGCAGAGTAGCTATTAATTGTCATGACGTCCAAGCGGTCGCCGTATATGAAATTTTTCTTTCAAACATTGAGAAGTTGAATTTAGATTAAAGTTCTACTTATAGACATATTAATGTCGATAAAATGAATATATAACTACATTTGTAGGAATTATATTGATCATAATAATGGATAGGCAGGCCGTTGTATATGTACAGTGATTACAGAGTGATTCATACTCGGCGCTGCAAGTCGAGTACGAGTGTGGTCGATAAAAAGATCTTCGGTGTACGAAACGTATTGTCTGTCATTCACCACGACAGTTGTCATTATTGTCTGTCGCGGAAATATCTTTTTTTCAGATACAGTCATAACACTCTTTCTAAAGTTAAATTTCTTACTCTTTTCGTTTTACATCTCTTGCAATTTCAACTTTCTGTTATCGCGCAGCTCATGAATGTCGACGAAAAAATCGCCGTTCGCGCTCGAGAACTGGTTGAAGAAAATGCTGGCAATGTGTTCGCTTTGGGAACAGTTCTCGAATTACAGTCAGACGCTGACATCTCCAAACCAGTTGCCTTTGAACTCTCTTTGCCAAGCTGCGGCCCTCTCCAATCGAACTCGAGCGAGACAAAGAGCTTGACACTCCTTAAAGATGGTGGCAATGATCGTTGGCATGACGTCACGGAGGAAGTTGCTGGTATTCAATGTACAGAAAGGTGCCTCAGCTTTACAACCAAGTTAGCAAGGTTAGCATTAGAGCATATTTTAAGCTATTACACCGTTCGATATAATGTCAAAACTCTGCAGGACTCAAGTTGTCTGAATCACGTAAACTTACTTTCTTTTTCTCAAGGCTCAGTATTTCGTGCATGGTACAGAGCTCAGAGTACCGATTTGCTGTCAGGGTAATGTGAAGTTGTGTTTGAGACCCGAGTATTGCCGGGCAGCGGACACCCATACCAGGGGATAACGGGCAGTATTGTGATATTGTGATTGGGCTATCGCATTTTTGACGATGCATGGAATGAAAATTCGAAAAAATTGTGGCCCAGATACTATAGCAATTCACTTCGAGTCTTCAGTGAAAGTCTTCCATGAATATGATACTTGCTTCTTAAGGGATTTCGTAGTGATTTTCTATCGTTTGGATGTACGGAAACTTTGATAAAGCCCAAGACTCACTAAACTTTTAATTTGCCACTTCGCATAATGTGCGCCGATGTACGTAAAAATGGGACCAAGACGGGAGAGGTTTCATATATACGGTGGCTTAATGAGGCCATAGGAGTAATGTGGCCTCAGTAAGCCACCGTAATACATTCATATGAATTTCTTGGGAAGTATGAGTTTTCACTCTGCATCATCAAGATGCAGCTATACTCTCTTCCAACACGTGGACTAATTAAATCTGCATTTTAAAGCCCAACTAGCCCCACTCTTGAAATATCTTCATATTCTCCCCGGTTTTCTCTGAAAGGGAAACAGAACATACAATGCCACAATTGAAAACATTCAACCCTATGCATTACATTAGGCTACTCTGTGCAGTTTATGTGCAGATTTCAGTGCAGATATGCACAGTATCCACGGTTTTTACTTTTCCACATGTGGCTGCAATTTAATGTTTAGGCAAATATTTAATCGCAGTGTAATCTTTATCGTGTTCAGAATTGCATGTGCAGTCCCAACGGGCAGTTAATTAATAATGAGTGTATACACACACCTTAGTATATTCTTACAAACTTAATTTAGCTTAAAAGTAAAATTATAAAATATAATTCTAAAAGATGCAGCTAATGGGGCTTTAAACTTTTCACGTTTATTTGACACCATTCCACCGTTTTTCTTTATTTCAACAGGGGTTGTACTCGCTTCGTTGTTGCTCTTGCCGATGCTGGGATTGAAGTGGAAAAGACTGCTCGAAAGGCCACTGGAATGGCGCGAAAAAACTGTAAAGTTGTAAACTTTATTCTTCTGCGCCACAAGGAGAACCCCAAAAACCTTTACGTCGACTGCGTTGTGAGTGACATGTGCAAAGAACGTCTTGAAGAGATGAAAAAAGAGGACTGGAGGAAAAATTCTTCTCTTCCATCTTCCCGTGATATCGACCTGCCAGAGGGAGAGAGGGTTTACCTTCATGTTGGTGGAGATCAGTTCAAGATCGACAAGGGCAGCGAAGAGTATCTAACGTTCTACGCGGAACGCCGGTGTTGGGCCGAGTTGACCGTGTCCTTTGACCCGAGCGGCGACAACTATGGCGATGACCGCGTGCAAGGATATGTGATCTTTACGAGGACTAGGAATAGTGACGACGATGAATCTGTTTACTGTAAATTAAAGTTCGAACTGCCGTGTCCTGTGAAGGGCAAGGTATGCATGTAAGGGGAAATTACCTGCAACTGTTTGAATCATTACCCAATCATTTCCACAAAAGCATAAAGCAACTTAAGGTTTCGCGGCTCGAAATTTAAAGACACATTTTTGCACAAAGTTTCCTCAAGCAAATCACCCGTTTTCTTTCTAACTCAATAATGAAAATCCGGGGTCACCGTGTAAAGTTTGGCACTGGAGAAACAAATTAACCAATTTTTAGGTAGATTTGAAATTCATAATGGCTACCATCCATGTGGTATTTCTATGAGAGAAAAATAAAATTATTCATTTTCGCAAAGCTAAGCCCGTGGAAACTTTTACTTCATGAGTTTCAAAATGGGCCCCATGAGTGATAGACCAAAAGAATATTGTAATCTCTATCCCCGAGGAGCATCACACTGGTATGAGGTACTCATTTTAAAGTCTATATTGAAAATGGCATGATGTATAGGATACTCTTATTTCCTGTCGTTTTAAGGTAGAACGCACCTCGGGGACAGACATTCGTACTCTCAAATTTTTACAATTCTCTTCTGATATACCACATGTGGGGGTTCATTTTGAAGCTCTTGGTGAAAGAAAACTTTTCACCGGCTTAGTTTTTCGAAATTCGAAAATTTTTATTTTTCTTTATAGAGTTAACACAGGGATGGCGGCCATTTTGAATTTCTAATATCGGTAAATCTTGCCGGGTGATTTGTTTCTCTAGTACCAAAGTTTGCGCGATGACCCCCTAATTTTATTCTTGATTTTGAAAGAGAATGATTGAAAGATTCCTTGAGGAAAGTTAGAGCAAAAGTTTAAGTCTTTCACTTTCGAGGTGCATACTTAATGTAAATTATATGCAAATTGTATTGTGTGTGATTGGAAATCATGCCTTTAAATGAAAGGTGGCAATACTGAAGAGGTGTCCTGGCTGCACGAATTTCACCTATAGCATCCATTTAGTTTCCTGGCAATGCATATAGAGTAATTGTATGTCTAAATATATTTGCACTTGAATTGTAGACGACATATTTAGAACGGTAACACATCAGTGAGTTTCATTCGTTTCCATATACAGATTCCGACATCGTCGCCTCATCCTCTCGACATCAGCTTTGACCTGATAGAGCAGAAACTGCTTCCATCCGACATCAAAAGTTTCGGGCGTAAACTGCTCTCAGACACTGACGTTGAAAAAATCGTCTATGAAGATAGACACAACACGAACGAACAGATCCATCAGATACTACAGACATGGAAGAAGCAAAAGGGAAACAAGGCGTTGCTCGTCGATCTTTTAAGTGCCCTAGAAAACATTGGGAACAAACAGTTAGCAGAAACTATCCAAAGGGCCATTTCAGGTACGTCAAATAATTTGGCCATAAAGTATCCAAACTTTCATGGAGAGAGAGAGAGAGAGAGAGAGAGAGAGAGAGAGAGAGAGAGAGAGAGAGAGAGAGAGAGAGAGATGCTCCTTGGTTGAAGTGTTTTTTTTTTCCATGTTACAACTAGATTTATGAAAAAGCATGGAATGTGCAAAGCACTTTCCATTTAATAGGGCAAAACTGTGTGTTGACGATTCAGTTGGCGTCACTTCGTCTCATGACAGAGCTTCATCATATTTATCCTGGCAAAGGAGACATCAATCATCAGAAGTCTACTTACAGATATGATGTAATACAAACACCTGTCCTTGCAAACAAAGTACTGTGTATACAAAAATAGAAAATACGTTTTACTTTGCCACCTTCAGCTGCCCAACAATCTCGGATGACTCAACCCGATCACGCAGAGCCCCTGTTCAACGCACCGATGAGTTCCCAAGTTCAAAACAACGCCCACCCTACGAGCCATCAACGAGAAATCAAGCAGGATTATCAACAACAACAAAAACAACAACAACAACAACAAAAACAACAACAACCTACAGTACAGCCATCGATGGCGTTCAAAGGTGCAAAAAAACCGATGAAAGCTGTCAGACGCCCGCCACGTGGTCGGGGACTTCCAATGTCGAGTGCTGAGAACTCACAAAACCAGCTTATGGTTTCATGCTCAATGCATTCAGTATTCAGGGGAAAGGAAAGTAAACCTTTCGCTGACTTGTACGCATGTTTTCAGAACAAATACATGATAGTTTTCGGGGGGAGTAATTCATTGAGTCTATTCGGGACTTTAAGTAGTATGCGCCTCGAAAATGAAATCCTTAAACTTTTGCTTAAACTTTCCTAAATGAAATTTTCAACCATTCTCTTCCCAAATCAACAATAAAAATCGGGGTCACCGTGGAAAGTTTGGAACTAGCGAAACAAAATACCCAACATTTTGCGATATTTGAAATTCAAAATGGTCGCCATCCCTGTGTTAACTCTATGGGAGAAAATGATATTTTTGATTTTCGAAAAAACTAAGACGTTAAACGTTTTTTCTCCAAGAGCTTTAAAATGGGCCCACAAGAGGTATAGATCAGAAGAAAATTGTAGAAATTTGAGAGTCCCAATAACTGTCACCCGATGTTTTTTATGAACGCGTCGTGGTTGGCCATATATATGTAAGAATCAGTATACATTTTGTATTTGACAAAAAGCACCCCGAAACTATCAAATTGTTGCAGATTCTCTTAAGAATGACTAACATTTCCTTTGGAAAACAAATGAATATATTGATAACCCAGTGGTCATGTTAGCGCTCCCTTTCTTATAGTGGGACGAACTCTTAACACTGTCGAACAAGTAATTATTTTTTGCAAGACCAGTGCAGCGTCTCGGAAGATTTTATCTTATTGGCTGGCTAGTTATCGTTGTCATTATTGAGTCATTGTCAAACAACCGACCAGCTACACAATAGCCTTAGTTCCAGACTCCCTAAGTTTCTGTAAATGATTAAAACCTGCCGATTAGATAGGACCTTCCGAGCCGCTTCACATCTTCATCATGTGAAAGCAGCACTTTGGCGGCTTGAACTTTTCTTTGGTAACAACACAGTTAAGCCAAGAGCCAGAGAGTGAATTGCAACTGTATAACGACCGTAGACATTTAACGTGCTGTATCTACATGGGGTTCTACATAAACAGTATACACATATCTGCAGGTACGCTAGAGCGTGAAGTACATGTACATGTTCGAATTTTGCATAGACTCCACTCACATGTTTTTGACGATATTTACCAAACGACAACGAACTTATTCTGCATCTTGATGGTACCAGAAACCTTTGACTCCACGAGGGAGAATTTTTGAATGATTTCACCATACTCAGTACTATATTCTCGTTATGTTCACTTTATTTTACGACATATCGCTGGTGTATTTTGGCAATGAACGATTTTCTGTAATAATGTAATCATGTACGATGATCACGTATTACCCACATTAAAGATATCATAATTCGAATACCAAGTATTTCTGATTTACTGCAAGTAACGTATAATTGACAGGCGTGTTCGAAAACAATGTCGAAATATAAGAGGTATTGTCTTTGAAATGTACATTGAGGGAATCTCGAGGGAACGGACAGTAACGAAATAGTACTCGTTTTGTTTTGTTTTGTTTTGTTTTGTTTTGCCCAGATAGTTCCAATTTTGTGTGCTACTTACATTACATGAATATTATGAGTCGAGTGTATGTGACTCCTTGCAAGTCGTCTAGTTGAAATAGTATACAGCTACAGTCAGACACAGCGAAAATCCATCTTCGATCCACCGTAATGTAATCTTTTCGACCTGTCACCTGTGCAGTATGTTACGTTCTGTAAAATGTAATTCGTAGCAAAAGACCTGTAACATTAAGCGATGGGTGTGAAATCTTTACATTGCATAGTTTGATTACGACGATTTGCGTGCAACACATACACACAATTGTTCACACATGAAGTGATATTGTACCGCTGAGCAGTAATGCATGCGGAACAAGTGGCATCATACCGGGGGAGTCATTTTTGACCAATAGAATATTTGATACCAGTTTTGACACTTTTTGGCTTGAGATAAGCAGCGTTTTTGCACTATCTAGACTGTGAAGATAGCGACACGACTTTTTTTCGTTGTCGATGTTCACATCAATCAACTAGTATCAATAAACTGGCTTGCTCTTTTAGGGAATAAAAGGCATTTCAAAAGTACAAGGCAATATACACAGAAATAATCTAATTTTGGTTCCTCCAACCATACATTCAACAGTAACATCATACACAACGCTATAAGAGCGCCGTTGATGTTTGCTTGTGATGTCCACGGAGTTAACGAAATATATCAACAGGAAAGTACCCTGGCTTCCCGGTTTCTCGGAAATAAATTCCTATTGCAAGGAACTGCCCTGTACAAACAGGGAGGGGGTTTGGAATGGACACGCAAGTATGTTAAGGTTTGGGTTGCGGTAGTACTGAGCATACCTGAATTAAACAACATTGCGTCATTTCAGGAGATACTGTCATATTTGATTGAACTCTGATCAACTTATTGCTTTCATTAAATTATAACAAATTATTAAACGAGAAATGTATACAGATATGGTATCGTGACTAAACAATTACATTTTCCCGCCAAAATTCATGCATTAAAAAAGATAAATTTCAACTTCTTGGTAATCTAAAATTGGCGAGTTGCTTATTTGTTACGCTTACTCTTGCTTTCGCTTTTACCGAAGTCTTTGTCAGTTCGATTGAAATGGTCAGTTTGACCCGGAGAGAGAGAGAGAGAGAGAGAGAGAGAGAGAGAGAGAGAGAGAGAGAGAGAGAGAGAGAGAGAGAGAGCGAGAGGGCCCTAATTTCATCTGTGTACGCACAGTTAGAAATCAAAGTCTACACACGGTTTAACAATATACACCGTTCTAAATTTCTACCAGTAAAGTATTCATGACGTCTATTCATCATCTAGCTATAAACAGATGCTAAGACCTAAAATATCAAAAATCGAGTTTACCAAAGATTGTTCTCGTCGGCTTAGTTTCTTTGAATTCGTTCCATGGGAAAATTTCATTGTCGAATAAACAAAAGCTTGTACAGGGCTGGCGAATGTGTAAAAAGGAAGCTAGTTTATTATGTGTATTCTTCTCTGTGAAGTACATACATGATGGATTATGAAGTATTAGCCCTGTAAACATAACGCTATGTACAATATGAAAAGTTAATATTACAAATGAATTCTAGTTCCAGACTTCAGTTTTATCCAAGCAGTATAGCATCGAACATACCTACATATCAGCTGTAACGACAAGTTGAATACTGGACAATCGACTTGATTTGGGGAGTAGGACATTTTCTTCAGGAACAGAACAAAATTAAGAGAAAATATATTAATAGTGCAGCTAAATGGGGTTTTAGTTGTTCGACTCATCGATGGCATGCATATATTATATATTGTCTCATCGTCATCGTCCCCTTGTCGGGCATTTCCTTGTATAGCAACAAAAGCGCATTCGTGTTGCAGATTTTTAGGCCAAACAAATGTAACAATTAATGAAGTCATGTAGGATTCCTCAAAATTTTCTTTGCTTAAAATGGGTCTCAATTACACGTATAAATATTTTTCATTGAAGAACCCGTGTTGCAAAGAATATAAGCTGATCTTTCCAATCAGATCATTGTCTCAACAGAGTACCACTCATTCCAGTATAGTCAATAAATTCTGCCGACACTCATATTCCAGTAAATAACGTATTTTCAACGCCGATTTGACCAGTGTTATGAGAGAAACGGGCGAAAGTGTAACCAGACACTGATTTGTGTTGAACTATAAAAGTTTGCAAGAAGTGGGCGATTTCTTGCACCGTGTAATTAAGTGATAATGTTGTTGGAACTCCTTCCCCTAGACGTCAGTTTGCTTTACAAGTTTAATAAAGAAATAAAAACAAAAAGAAGCGAATTTCGCAAATGCGGACGACTGTTTTCATTGTTTCATGAGCTCGTCTATATCCTTCCCTGCACAAAAGTGCCACGAGAACGGTTTAGTCAGTTTTCGCAGGCAGTTTGCCGCCCCATAGTATCTTCCATTGCAACCGTGAGGGAAAAAATCGGACCAGAAAATTGTGAAAGGTGTCGGATTCTCGTCCGGTGTTTTACCTGAAGCATAATTGCCGCTAGTTTACCGGTCCCACAAGCATGCCCAAGGCGCAAAACACTTACAACGAGTCACTGAGTTCCCACTCATCTCAGATTTCTTTAGCCAACACAAGTTTAACTCTCGTCACTGATTACTGTAAACGCTTTGCACGGACAGGTGCGGCTTTCATCGACAGTTATACTATCTACCACAGGAATTTCTCTTACACGGGTCAGGTTGTACCATTTCAGCGTTGCTATAGATTTTCGGTAGCAGTATCAATGCATACAAACACGATTCAAGAAGCGCCTATCCAGAGTCCACCCGCACCAACTCAAACTTTTATTGCCATAATTATCCGTTATAAATTTACGGCAATGACATTTCCAAAGGGGCCTGTTCAAATCATTCAGGCTGAGGTCGGTGAAATACACGCTAAAAAAATTCCAAGTTGGTTTTTAATACTGGAGATGTTTTTTGGAGCCAACAGACCTTGACACCAGATAAGTTCATATTCTCCATAATGCTCTTGATAGCTATAGACGCTAGACGGTCTTTCTATAAGATCTAGGATTTATCTTTGCGGGTTTTAATGAACCCGCTAAATCATCTGATACTTTGGAATGTAATTGTTACATTGAAGTCAACAATGAAGCGGCTTTGAAAAAAAAACCCGCGTGATCAACAGCGTAAGTTGACCGTTCAATCGAGAAGACAGACCGAATAGAGATTTTCCAGCCAGGTACCTTAAACAAGCATGCACAAATTTGAAGGGCAGTTCCCAAGTTGACATCATTGCTGTAAATATTTCGATATTATAACTTTTTCGGGCAACAGCGTAAGTTGACCGTTTATTCGAGAAGGCAGACCGAATAGAGATTTTCCAGCCAGGTACCTTAAACAAGCATGCACAAATTTGAAGGGCAGTTCCCAAGTTGACATCATTGCTGTAAATATTTCGATATTATAACTTTTTCGGGCCCCTAATGATTTGGTTTGAGTATGCAATGCCAGGTTTCCAAGACGGTTCACAATACGGAGATTGGCCGTTTACGTACCGCACAGAGTCATATTTCATGCTGTAACATTATCACGCGGAGTCATACTACTTGAAAAAAAAGTGTGTCGGAATCATTTGAGCTGAGTTGGCATGCGACCTGAAACCAAAGGCAATTCGATTTTCTCAATATTGCACCAGAAATAGAAATGGTGTAATCCCTGGAAACGTTGCAACAATAGGTTTGGTTAGTTGTTTACATGTAAACGGGCATCCGCCCCAAAGCCCCCTGCTTACTAAGGGACAAAACGTACCTGGACCAGACGGAAAAAAAGAATTCCAGATAAGACTATCGACAGCAGTGTGCCGGAACGCAGCAGCGGACCACATCAGTGCACGCGACAGGGCTGTATCACCCAAGCCGTTCTGTTACTCGAACCAGGCTTTGTCCCAAGAGAGTGAAGATCCTATCTACAGGAAACTTGGCAGATAATTTAACAGGTAATGCAGACAAACTACTGATTCAGGACTGGAGATTATCTAACTGTTCTCAATTCCGTTTCTTGTTATGATTTAGCATCTTGGTTTGTTACAAAACAGTGAATTCTAGATACACATATCTGATAAACGTTTTGATATCATTGAAAAATGGCCACCAAGCATCGTTTTGACATATTTCTTGCAAACACGAAGGCAAAATATGTTGTTCAGAGAGATTCGGTACCCTAATTGCACGACATGCATTTTGTTTATGTCAGTAAATTTGTTACCTAGATTTAGCAAACTATTTGCAATATTTCTGTGGCGCCGGCGTAACTTTTGTCGCATTATCAACACAATGTAGGTTTGAAAACACGTATGTCTATCAAGGGATATAATGCGTAATTGAACACTGTTCAAACAAAACCACCGGGCAACAGATGCATGTACAAAGTGGATATTATTATAGTCTATGTTCCCCACTGCTAGCTTGAATGTCTGGAATTCAATGCAAACAGTCGTACTGCACTCGAAAATGTCTCCCTTTTGAGTAAACAACGAGAATATCGGAAAATTATTCTCAATGCAGGTAAATACGGTCAAGATGATAGCAATGCAGTAATTCTGTGGTATCTACATTGTGAACTATTAATCAAACGAAATTTTGAAACTTTGAATGTCTTTTTCTGTCATTTTCTTTTGTATTATACTCCCAAAATTGTGTCAAAATGCCTAGCTACTGTTCATCATCTCAACACAGTTTGCGCGCGTGATGTTTAATGCTACACTTGAAAACTGAATTTGGTCCGGACCAGAATTTGTTTAACAACAGCAACATTCCATGAAACAATGCACTGTGTTTTTTTAAGGAATTGCTTGGTATAAAGAGAAAATTTTGGGAAGAATTGTCAAACACGTGCACAATACCCGCTTCATTCCAATGCTCCGAGACCCGTGATGGTTTCATATAGGGCCTAGCCTTAGGACAGCATTTAAGATGCAGACAGCAGTGCAGCGTGTCTACCAGAACTTTTCAAACACAAGAGTTATCATAACAAACTTTTCATCATTATTTTAGCGGTGATGTTAACTTATAATTTCGGCTATTGAAAAAGAAAATCCATAACACCATCTTTGTTGTACACTTAGAACCAGGGAAAACCCACCAACCGATTTTAAAATCAGAAGTGTTGTATATCCAAACGTGCGTGCTATTCAAACGTACTTTGAACTAAATGAAAATTTGGAGGGGAAAATAACTGTAATTAACTGCCTTCTGCATAATTTTTTAACATTTCCCCACCCGCTTTATAGTTTTCACCCTTCCCACTTCCCTATCAGGAAATTTTCCCGCTCCCGCTCCTCAAACTGCAAACTCCCAACTTCACTCTCTTTCCCATTGTTTCCCTGTTTCCATCGGCAACATCGGCAAACTCTCAAAAACAACCTAATCTAAATTTATGTGGGCCCATTGGGCATTTTCAATTTGTCCGCTGAGCGAGAGAGTGAAATTTTCCCGCCCCCTAATAAGGGAAATTGCCTGCCCGCCTGTTTCCAACCCGCTGATACTTGAACAAATTGACTTTGCGTCCGTCAAGAAATTGCTAACGAGCAAATACGGTCCACTTTGTCATGCCTTTGAAGAAAATTGCAACAAGAAAAATTCGTCTAACATTTCGCTGTGTGCTTTAGGTAGCGACATGGAAGAAAAAATTGTAAGATATATGCTTTTATAGACAATGGCGCACGGCTTGCTCTTCCTGACTTCCAGGTTTATCTGTCATCTGTGTGTCCAATATATAGTGCACAAGTTCACTGACTGCGCAAAAAATTAAAGTAAATAATCATGTCTCCATGAGGTTACAAACAATCTTACATTATTATAAAACTTATAAATCTCCTCTTAATACCACAGGAAGTTCAATAGTTAAAATTTAAACTGCGGTTGTGACCCGCCGCCGGGGATAGTTCCACCTCAAGTTATATAATGCCTATTTATAGAATACGGGAAATTTCCTTACATCATTCATACCTCTGAAACGCATGTGGTACGTCTTAGGGGAGGGCAAATAGGGAGTCCGAGAACTGGAACCAGTAAATATATATTTTGTACGTATCTGTGGATTTTGCATTGTACTGGTGATTGACCATCAGATACTGATTGACTTATACAATAAATAAAGAATGTATATAGTACGAGCCAAACTAGCATACATGCTAGCTTGACACTGGAACCCCCGAACACTAAATGAATTCGTTCGAAACCCAGGTATACTAAGTCTAATGTTATCGAGACAGAGACCCCGGCTATCATGTCTCAAGTCCGTCTTGTGCACAGTGAACCAGAATAAAGCTACCACAACCAGGCCATAATATAGACCAAAATCTGTAAACATATAAAGAGATTTTAACGTTTATGAAACGTTTGACAGTAAAACTCAACAAATTTATTTCATGCACGCACTTTCATCACCAGAAATACTACACATTAATTCTTAAGTAACTTTTAAAAGAATAATGATGCTTATAGTGGAAGACATCTTGAAAGATTAGCTTCTAACCCTCGGAGGAAATCTGTACTTTCTCCGACAGCAAATCAAAATCTAAAAATACAAATGCATCGTTTGTGTTCAAGGTTGTCAAAAGGAAACCATATTTTTGTCATGGAAAGATGGAATAGGACGTAGATTTCCGTGTCCATACATAATAAAGGAAGACTTTAATATTTCCGTGGCTTTCATCGAGATTTCATGGACGTTATTTGCGTGCTCGCAATTTTAGCTTTTTCGCCGTTTGTGTTTCAGGCTGAGCTAACAAGATGGCAGGCAGAGACGAAGAGGAGACAGAACTTGACTACAGCCACAAAGGCTATAAATTTATTCCGTTACGTGTCCTCAGTAAAAGTAAACTGTGTGGTTTAAATATGAACAAGAACAATCTCACTCAGATACCGGCAGAGATAGCCCACATGACGGTTTTAGAAACACTGAAACTGTGCAACAACAAATTTACAGTGTTTCCGAAGGCAATCTGTGACCTGCCCGCTTTATGTTACCTTGACCTTACTGGCAATCAATTGAAGGAATTGCCGAAATCAATCGTCAAGTTGAAAAACTCACAAAATTGTATCTCGGGTGGAACGAGTTCATAGAATTTCCTCCCCAACTTTGTGATCCAGCACTTACAAAACTGTGCCACATTCACATGTGCTCGAATAAATTGAAGAAACTCCAAGACAACATGTCGGTTTTGTCCGAGCTGAAAGAGTTAAATATCAGTAACAACGAGATTTCTAGTTTACCAGACGACATCTGTCGACAAGAAAATCTCAAGTTTCTGGACGCAAGAAACAACAGCCTGCGCAGACTCCCAAACACCTTTGCGGAGTCCTTAGCAAATCTGCAAAGCTTGAAGCTGGATGGTAACCCTCTGCAAGACCCTCCCCTCGCCGTCTGCCTTGAGGGTGTTGACGCTATTAGGAAATATCAAAGCAGACATTATCCATCAGATCAACACAGTTTATTTGGGTCACGTGATAACAACAACAGACGACAGAGTGAGTATGCTTGATGAAACTATTCCAGCGAATGTCACTTCAAAACTAGAGCGCATATAAATATTTGCGCGCCAAATAGATTGTGGAAGAACAATCGCGACATTGAGTTTGTGAGCCTACAACTGTTTTGTCTGACACGAAACGCCAATGAATATAGATAATCGGATATAATCAGAAATGCTATTTTTGACAGACAATACAGGTTAGCGACATTTTGACTCTGTTTCAACGCTCTCGATTATTGATCGCTTTTTTGTGATTTGTGTTACCTTTGCGTCATTGTTGCCATGACGTCAATCCAGTGACTTCGCGTAAGAGGACACGTTTTTTCTTGTCTCTTGCTGAGACACCCTAATGCAAAGTATGACTCAAAGTGCAATTTTTGGAGCATGACGTAATCCAGGTGATCTCCCTAATTGTGCAGTACCTGTTTAGTTTTTTGTCAGATTTCAGATTTATGGCTGTGTCACAATGAAAACGCCTAGCAGCGTTGATCGGTTTCTACATGTTTACCAATATATGATTCTATTCATATTCGACAGGTGAGGAAAAGGATACAGAAGATGCCGAGGACTCCTGCAATAGGTCCTTACCATACGGTGGAAAGGCTTACAATTCTCGACGTGGTGAAAGCTGTTTTCACCATTACGTGCAGTTTTTAAGGAAGGGAGAAAAACACACGACACAGATACACCCAGACGAACGGGTAAATTGTTCGGTATACTTGTTTCAGTGTAAATCTGCGTGAAGTTTTAGTGTATTTCCAGCTGGAGGGCGTGCAATGCCAGGAAGATACAGATGTGCAGGCAGGGCTATGGTGTCAGTGTAGACCAACATTAACCAGATTGACACTGAGGGCAAGCATGTGCATGATGCTTGACATACAAGGCTTTGTTGCGTACCGCATCATTAAATTACCTTCTTCTCCTTTTTACAAATGTTAGATTTAAATATAGAGAACAACCCCCAGGGAAAAACTTATGTCATGAAACAGTTGCAGGCTCACAAACTCAATGTCGCGATAAAACGTTATTTCATGTATACATGCATATTTAGGCAATGCCAAGGGTATTATAACCGCCATACCATTACAGGTTCAGTAGGCAATAATATGCAGCCAGCCATAAGGCAATCTTAATTGGCAGTTTTATTTTGTTTGTTAAGAGCGACTGCAATCTTTCTTAAAGAACAGTAAGAAATCCACATTGTCAAAAAATAACATTTCTGATTATGACCGATTTTCTAAGTTCACTAGCGTTTCGATGAGTAAGTTTACATCTTCACCTAATATTGAATGTTCTCGTCTCCCATCCTTTAGAAACAAGTGATCGATGTATCGGACGAGATGAAATGCGAAATTGCACCGAATTCAGTCATAAAACCGTGTAAAATTTCTACCGAGATTCTCCAACATACTCCAGAATCCCTGCGGCCGTCCGACGGAGAAAGTGCTGAGACTGAGAGCTACAAAATTGGTATCGAAACGGGGTGCTTCGAGCGACCACCTGTTGTTTCCATGAGATCAGGTCAAGGGTCACGGAGGTCTCATGACAGGACGCGCGATACAGTAGTTAGGTCGACCGACAGCAATGGCAACTCTGTAGGGCTGAAAAGTTGGAAGGTAATATTGAAAATTTGATTAAAAGAGTCTGTAGCGCACGAGTAAACTTGTCGAAAGCTGTCATGTTTGTAAGGAGCGCTATTGGTTCAATACCTGTTACGTAATCATAGTTACGTTGTAAGAGATGAAAACGTCCCCAGTTATATTCAGGGAAAGTGGCAGATGAGCCGTTAGACCTTGCGAGCGATGGCCAAAACCGGAAACAAAATGTGTTATTAAAATGATTAGAAAACATTGACATGTGCAAAGCGAGCAAGTCCAGAATATTTTTGGAAGTGTACATACTGTCACCCTGGAACTTTGATTGAGATAAGAAATTGCATGGCCCGATTTTAAACACAGTCTCGCAACAGGCAACATATTTGGCATACAGATGCATTACTTAAATAAATGCCCCTTTTATAACATTGAATTATTCATTCCAGGCGTTATAAAATGATGATAAACAGAACCAAAGGGGAGGATAGTTCTGAACTACGAATTATCAAAAACGAAGAGTAAAATGGCGCCATGATTCAAAAGCTATCAGCAACCAGAGAACCAAGTTATCATGTCTAAGACGTCGATTGTGACGCATGGCGCCCACTAAACCAACATATTTGTCTTACATAATGCAACACCATTGACGGATGGGCAATGCATGATGGTCGAAAGTGGCGTTGCACATTTTCTAGACATTTGTATTGCTTCCATAAAGACGCCAATTAAGATTGCACAGTCATATTTTAGTTTTACATATCACAACTTTTGTCTCTTTGCAGGAGGGTAATATCATCAAAGCAGAGATTCCAAAATCGTCGGTGGTAACGCTCGTGTCAAAACCAAAACAGTATTCCTTTCAGCTGACAAACGGAGACGATCTAGTCGTTTCGTGCAAGAACGGGGACGTCGAGATTGACACAGCTGGAATGGACGACGAGGACAGAAAACGCGCGAAAATTACAGCTCAGGTAACGATCAGTTCACGGCATATCGTGTGGTACAATTTAAGAGTACACTTCATCAAATATATTTGTAATACTTCAAAGTGCAAAATTATGTCCGAAAACAGGGGCTAAAATATCCACCGTTGTAAAGCCTGTAGCTATGACCTCCAAGAGGACGCCGTGTATGAATTTTTCCATTGGAACATTGAGAATTTGAGTTTTAGATTAAAGTTCTACTTAGAAATATTAATGTCGATAAAATGAAGATAATAATCGACATTTGTTGGAATTCTCTTGACCATAATGATGGATTGGCAGTTCTATGTGGACAGTGTCAGGATGATTCGGACTTGGTGTTGGAAATCGAGTGTGGTCGGCAATAAAAGTCTTCGGCCTACGAAACGTCTTCTAAGTTACCACGACAGTGAAGTCACCTATCTTTCTGTTCAGAAACTATCAAACTTCATAACTCATGATACTTTTTCTAAATTTATATTTCTCACTCCTTTTACATATCGCACTTTCAACTTCCTACAATCGCTCAGCTTATGAATGTCGACGAGAACATCTCCGTACGCGCTCGAGAACTGGTCGAAGAAAATGGTGGCGACGTGTTCGCCTTGGGAACAGTTCTCGAATTACAGTCAGACGCTGACATCTCCAAACCAGTGGCCTTTGAACTCTCTTTGCCAAGCTGTGGCCCTCTGCAATCGAACTTGTGCGAGACAGAAAGCTTACTACTCCTAAAAGATGGTGGGGATGATCGTTGGCATGACGTCACGGATGAAGTTTCTGATATTCAATGTAAAGAAAAGTGCCTCACCTTTACAACCAAGTTAGCAAGGTTAGCGTTAGAGCGTTTAAGGTAGAACGCGCCTCGGGGACAGAGAATCGGACTCTCAAATTTCTACAATTCTTTTCTTATCTACCACTTGTGGGGGCTCATTTTAAAGCTCTTGGAGAAAGAAAAACTTTCAACGGCTTAGTTTTTCGAAAATCTAAAATTTAATCCCCCATAGAGTTAACACAGGAATGGCGGCCATTTTGAGTTTCAAATATCGCAAAATGTTGGATAATCTGTTTCTCTAGTACCAAACTTTGCACGGTGACCCCCGATTTTTATTGTTGATTTGTAAGAGAGTGGTTTAAAGTTTCATTCAGGAAAGTTAGAGCAAAAGTTTAAGTCTTTCACTTTCGAGGCGAATACTACCTTAAGCTATCACACCATTTGATGAGATAATATAATACCTATTGATTTCGGTCAAAGCCCTGCAAGACTCAAGTTGTCTGATCACTCACTTGCTTTGCTCAGGTCTCTTGCCTGGTACATAGTTCAGATGACCGATTCACTATCTATAGAGATAATGTTTTTGAGAACCTGGTATTGCCTGGCAGCGGAAGTACATGCCAGAGGATAATGGGTATTATCGGGATCTTGTGATCGGGCTTTCACTTTTTCGATTATGATTTCAATTTGGCAATTCATTTAGAGTCTTAATTGCAAGTCTTTCATGGAAATGGTACTTGCTAATTCACGATGAACGTGAAAATGGGACCAAGACGAGAGAGATTTTATGTACATATGGCTTTCTTGGGAACTATCCTTCGAGATTTCACTCTGTATCATCAAGATTCAGCGACTCTTTTCCAACATGTGGACTAATCGAAATATACAACTTAAAGTGTTCCACCTATTTTCTTTGTTTCAACAGGGGTTGTACTCGCTTCGTTGTTGCTCTTGCCGATGCTGGAATTGACGTCGAAAAGACCACTCGGAAGGCCACCGGAATGGCGAGAAAAAACTGTAAAATGGTGAACTTTCTTCTTCTGCAGAACAAGGAGAACCCGAAAAACCTTTACGTCGACTGCGTTGTGAGTGACATGCGCAAAGACCGTCTCGAAGAGATGAAAAACGAGGAATACAGGAGAAATTCTTCTCTTCCGTTTTCCTGTGATATCGACCTGCCAGAGGGAGAGAGGGTTTACCTTCATGTCGGAGGAGATCAGTTCAAGGTCGACAAGGGCAGCCGAGAGTATCTGACGTTCTACGCTAAACGCCGGTGTTTCGTCCTGTTGACCGTGTCCTTTGACCCGAGCGGCGACAACGATGGGGATGATCACGTGCAGGGATATGTGAAGTTTACGAAGACTAAGAATACTGACGATGATGAATCGGTTTACTGTACTTTAAACTTCGAACTACCGTGTCCTGTGAAGGGCAAGGTATGTATGTAAGCGGGAATTACCAACGCAACCGTTTGAATCATTACCCGATTGAGGAGGTAATTTCTCTAAAAGCATAGTTCACGACTCGGAAATGAAAGACAAGCTTTGGCTCAAACTTTCCTCAAGCAATCACACATTCTCTTTCAAAATCAAGAATTAAAATACGGGGTCACTGTGCAAAGTTTGGTGCAAGAGAAACAAATTACCAAATGTTTACCGAGATTTGACATTCAAAATGGCCGCAATCCCTGTGTTTTTCTGTGGGAAAAATAAGATTATCGATTTTCACAAAAAAGAGCCGATGAGGAGTTTTTATATTGTACATGTCTGAGAATCTGAATCTCTATCCCCGAGGCACATTCTACCTTAGCAGAGAAAGTTATGGTAGGTGCATTTTTTTAAAGTCTCTCTTGCATTCAGTACTCAAGATGGCATGAAGCTTAAGCAGGAAAGGTGGCAATACCGATGAGGTGTCCAGAATGCACGAATTTTCACTAATTGTTCATAGCGATCACAGCATCGTTTGTAACTGGTGATGTATATAGAGTAATGTCTAAAGGTAATTGTAATTAAAGGCAGTTATTGAAAATGAAGAATTGTAGACGACATATTTGAAACTGTAACATATCAGTGAGTTTCATTCGTTTACACAGGTTCCGACATCGTCGCCTCATCCTCTCGACGTCGCCATTGACCTGATAGAGGAGAAACTGCTTTCATCCGACATCAAACGTTTCGGGCGTAAACTGCTCTCAATCACTGACGTTGACAGAATCGTGTATGAAGATAGAGACAACACGAACGAACAGATCCATCAGATACTACAGACATGGAAGAAGCAAAAGGGAAACAAGGCGTTACTCATCGATCTTTTAAGTGCCCTAGAAAACATTGGGAACAAACAGTTAGCAGAAACTATCCAAAGGTCTATTTCAGGTATGTCGAATAATTTGATCATATTGTATCCAATCATTGTTTCTAAATAAATAACGAAGCAAAAACATTTGGCGGCCAAAACTACCTCTTATCAACGTTCCATAATTTTTTTAATATTCTGCGACATAAACTTTCATATATGAGAGAGAGAGAGAGAGAGAGAGAGAGAGAGAGAGAGAGAGAGAGAGAGAGAGAGAGAGAGAGAGAGAGAGAGAGAGAGAGAGTTGCTCAGTGGCTGAAGTGTTTTTCATGTTTTAAAGTTAATGAAATTGAAATCATGCAATGTGGAAAACACTGTCCATTTAATGGAACAAAATTGCCGTTTACGATTCAGTCTTCGTCACTTTATCTCATGACAGATAAGAGCTTCATCATATTTATCCAGGCAAAGGAGGTATCAATCATCAGAAAGATGCTTTATAATTGCTTACAGATATGATGAAATGTGAAAAACTGTTCTATCAAACACAGTACTTTGCATGTGTACACCAAAATATAAAATAATTATGTTTTATTTTGCCACCTTCAGCTGACCAACAATCTCGGATGACTCAGACCGATCCCGCAGAGCCCGTGTTCAACGCACCGATGAATTCCCAAGTTCAAAACAATGTCCACCCCACGAGCCATCAACGAGAAATCAAGCAGGATAGTCAACAACGCCAACAACAACAACCTACTACAGTACAGCCATCGATGGCGTTCAAAGGTGCAAAAAAGTCGGTGAAAGGTAGCAGACGCCCGCCACGTGGTCGGGGACTTCCAATGTCGAGTGCTGAGAACTCACAAAACCAGATGCTCATGCTCAATGCATTCAGTATTCAGGGGAAAGGAAAGTAAACCTTTCGCTGACTTGTACGCATGTTTTCAGAAGTTCACAACATTCTTGTTAAAAAAACATTCAAGTCTTAGGGGATTGATTTCTTTAGTTCATTCGGTATTTTAACGGAGTGCCCCAGTGTTTTTATTAACGTGCCGTGGTTCGTTATATATGTAAGAATGAATCTGTATACATTTTGTATTTGACAAAAAGCACCTCGATACTGTCAAAATGTTCCAGACTCTTCTAAGAATGACAAACACTTTCTGTGGAACACAAAAACATATATTGATAACCCAGTGGTCATGTTAGCGCCCCTATCCTTACAATGGGATGAACTCTGAACACTATGTTTCAAGACAAGTAAAACTGAATGTGCAGCGTCTCGGAAGGTTTTAACTTATTTGTTGGCTAAATATCGTTGTCATTATTGAGTGATTGCCAAGTAGCAGACTCCCTAACTTGCTGCAAAAAATCAAAATCTACCCATCAGTAAGGACCTTCCGAGCCGCTTAACATCAGCAGTAATAGAAAGCAGCAATTTGGGCAATCGACGATTAGTATAGTTAATCCTTCGAGCGCCAAAATCAATTTTTGTCACCTTTACAAAATATACCCCAGCCAATTTTTTTCAGATTTTTGCCAAACTTTTGATAAAAAGCTGTAGCCAATGAAATATGATGTTCATTTTCTTCAAAATTATCAAAAAATTACAGGAAAATTCATAAAAAATGATTAAACGTTGCACTAAAATTTTGGTGGGAAAAATTACAGCACTCAAAGGGTTAAGCCAAGATCCAGAGAGTGGATTGTTAAGGAATATCAAATGTATTACAACCCTGTCGACTTCATGTCACTTCATCTGCGCAGGGTTATCTTCGTAAACAGTGTGCACGCATCTGCAGGTAGCTTGAGCGTGAAGTAAAAGTTCGAATTTTGCATAGACTCTCCACTCACAGGTTTTTGACGATGTTTACCAAACGACAACGAGCTTATTCTGCGTCTTAATGGTATCAGAAACCTTTGACTCCACGAGGGAGAATTTTTGAATGATTTCACCATTGTCAGTACTATATTCTCGTTATGTTCACTTTATTTTAAGGCATATCGCTGGTGTATTTTGGCAATGAACGATTTTCTGTAATAAGGTATACGATGATCACGCTTTCGAGTGCGGTCACGCACTACCAACATACAGGATATCCAATAATCTTTGTGAAGAAAAATATTAAACTATAGAGGATGGGAATGTCAAAATTCAAATTTTAAGTATTTCTGTTTTACTGCAAGAGAGAAAGTAAAGTATAATTAACAGGGCGTGCTCGAAAACAATGTCGAGATATTATAATAATAATAAGTGGTGTTGTCTTGAAATATACATCGAGGGAGTCTCGAATGAATGGAAATTCAAACAGTCTTGTTTTGTTTGTTTTTGTTTTTCTCTTGCCAGCTAGTTCCAGTTTTGTGTGCTACTTACATTACATGAATATTCATGAGCCGAGTGTATGTGACTTCTTGCAAGCCATCTTGTTGAAATACTACAGCCGGACTCAGTAAATATCCGTCTTCGTTCCGTCGTGTTTCTTTTGTAATCTTCTCGACCTGTCACATTGGCAGTGTGTTACGTTTTGTAAAGTGTAATTAAAAGCAAAAGACCTGTAACATAAAGCGATGGTGCGTGAAATCTTTACCTTGTATAGCTTTATTGCGAAGATTTGGATGCAACACATACACACAATTGTTCACACATGAAGTGATATTGTACCGCTGAGCAGTAACGCATGCTCAACCTGCGGAACAAGTGGCATCATACCAAAGGAAGGAGGTCTTTTTTTCACCACAATATTGACTGACAGAATATTTGATATCAGTTTCGACACCCTTTGGCTAGAGATAAGCAGCGTTATAGCACTATCTAGACTGTAAGGATAGCGACACGACTTTTTCCGTTGTCGATGTTCACATTCACAAGACTGGAGTGAGAAAGTGACGCTTTCTCGCAATCGGTGAGAATCTGTTGTTATTCTCACCGCTCTCAGTGAGAATTTTTTAATTCTCACTGGTGAGCGGTGAGAAATGCACTCCTTGGTGAGAATCAAGTATGATAACAGATTCTCACCGGTGAGACTGGAAATTCTCACCAAGCCTAGACAGAATGGTAATTTTCTCTGTGAGAATGTATCATACTCATCATTCACTGGTGAGAATCGACAAGCCTTGCCGTTCATTGGTGAGAATCAGCAAGACTTGTTGTTCACTGGTGAGAATCAATCTGGTGAATTGTCACCAGTGAATAATGAGTCTAGCCGATTTTCACCGATGGACAGTGAGGGTTGATTCTCACCAGTAAATGATGAGTATGATACATTCTCACAGAGAAAATTAACATTCTGACTACGCTAGGTGAAAATTTCCAGTCTCACCGGTGAGAATTTGTTACCATCCTTGATTCTCACCAAGCAGTGCATTTCTCACTGCTCACCAGTGAGAATTCAAAATGTCTCACTAACAACAGTGAGAATAAGAAGAGATTCTCACCGATTGGGAGAAAGTGTCACTTTCTAGCTCCAGTCTCGCAATTTTTCCTATAGTGATTAATCAACTAGGATCAATAAACAGCCTTGCTCCTTTCAAGAATTAAAGACATTTCAAAAGTGCAAGGCAGTAGAGAAATAATCTAATTTGGTTCCTTCAGCAATACTCTCAACAGTAATATCCTGCACATTGCAATAACAGCGCTGGTGATGTTTGATTGTGATATCCACGGAGTTAGCCAAATAATAATCGGAAAGTACCCTGTCTCGCCGATGAAGTCATTTCTGGGAAACAAATTCCCTTTGCAAGGAACTACCTTGCACATACAGAGAGTAGAAATTGTGAATAGATACGCAAGAATGTCAAGGCATGGGTCGCTGTACCCAGCATACCAGGACCTGAATTAAACAACATTGCAGCATATCATCAGTATCGTCAGATTTGTTGCATTTGTGATACTTATAACAGACCATAATGCGAGAAATGTTGACACATGGTCACGTGATTGAAAAACTACATTTTCCCTCCAGAATTCATACATTTAAAAAAGATAAAATTTGAACTTCTAACGTTAAAATGTTTGTATTTTTTTCTCGATATTCAGAAACAGTAATCATCACCCATCATAAGACACTGTACCATAAATAAAATAATTTGACATGTCTTACTAATATTTTAAATTGTCCGTGAAATGTAATGATTTGCAATGACTCAAAGGTATGGTTTTTCATTTATCGAACTTTAATCGTACTGTCGCGCGCGACTCCTAACGGTATTTTTGTTTGTAAATGGCAAGAAAAATAATCAAACAATATGTGTATGATATTTCAAAGTTATGAAATTTTGAGTATATAAAAATCTTCTCTTTATTTTGCAACAATAAAAAAATCCATAATGCAAGTTCCCGAAGGAATTGTACTACCAGTTATTGATCTCGCCTATGTTTTCAACGTATTGTCCTTGCACCCCTGAAATAAAATTTGACCTTCGTCCCCTTCAGGGATTAGGGCAAAATCGCCAACCGCAAACTAAAATTATATCCCCTATCACAGTGACGCCTTGGAATTCCTCTCCTCCTTGGTTGGTGAGCGTCCTGTACTCCATTCGGCTGTCGAGTGCTGCAGTGTGCGTTTGTATAGAGTGTGCGCTAGTACGTACATGTAAGCGTATATGTGCCAGTACCGACCGACAAGGCTGGACAAACCGTGACGATAGCATCGAGGTTGAAATTGGTTATCTGAAATTGGTGAGTTGCTTATTTGCTACGTTAATGCTTTCGCTGTTGCCGAACTTTTTGTCAGTTCGATTGAAATGGCAAGTTTGAGAGAGAGAGAGAGAGAGAGAGAGAGAGAGAGAGAGAGAGAGAGAGAGAGAGAGAGCTCTACTTTCATCACACCCTACCTATGCGCGGTAAGACATCAAAGTCTGGTTTAACAATATGAAAACCGTTTTAAATTTCCGGCAGTAAAGTATTCATGACGTCTATTTATCATCTCAGTAGCTATAAACAGGCTCTAAGACCCAAAATATCAAAAATTGGGTTTCTCGTTGGCTTAGTCTCTTTCGTTCCATGGGAAAATTTCATTGTCGAATAAACAAAAAGCTAGTATACGTAAAAAGGAAGCCAGGTGTAACTTTTGATATTATTACCTGATCCAGAAAATAATAACTAGTTTATTTTTCTCTGTGAAGTACATATGATGGAATATGAAGTATTAGCCCTATAAATATAACACACTATGTACGATATGAAAAGTTAATATTGACAAATGAATTATAGTTATCCGGACTTATGTTTAGGCCAATTAAAGAAAATTCTTTGTTTGCCGTCCTGGGATTTTTGAAAAATCTACCAGCCAGCCAGGGAAAAGAACAATCACTGACAAAAAACACATGTATTAACATAAGCTCATTTTTATTTAGTTTGATTTGGAAAAATAATATTTATATATATTTGTACTAGCGTTAACATTGTGTTCGTTTTCTTAATTTTCTCTGAAAATAAACCAGCACGCAAACGGCAAACAAAGAATGTTATTTAAAGCGCCTCAGTTACAAACAGTAACATCGTACATATCCACACTATGATATCAGCTGTATCGGTAAAGTAATGAGTACGGGACATTTAGACATGATTTAGGAAGTAGAACAATTATAAACATTATTTCAAAAACATAACAAAATTACGTGAAAATACATGAAAGGTGTAGCTAAATGGGTTTTAAGTGTTCAGCTCATTAATAGCGTCCATATGTTGTTTTAAGCGTCCCCTGTCAGGCATTTTCTTGTCAAGCAACAAAAGCTCGTCGTTTTGATTGGTCCCAGGTCCTTGGATCAGAAGATAACGCGGGATTACTCGAAACGGCTGCCGTACATTGCTGACGCCTTCATAATAACACCCTTTGTCCGCCGAAGCCCACGATTAACCAAGAAATTGTTGATAAACCCAGTGTATTGTCGCTCATGCCTTGTCATAAAGTGTAAGATTCAAGCATGTGGATGCTAGCTTGGTTGCGGCGTAAAACCAAATTGAACTAATAATCTTTTTGAGTTTATTTTGAGCGGAACGTTATTGTCACCAAACAACCGATGGTCGAAATATGGATATCTGTACACGACAGAGTGTTTTCACACGTTCTCTGATCAAGGAGGTCGCCCTTTTATTGAAAGGATCATTGTAAGACAAAATAAATCCGCCTTTCATTATGATTCGTTGACGGAAGTGAAACACATGGCAATCCAGGGTACATAAATTGTCCAGAAGTGTCCGGTTTGATCAAAATTACGTCATCAAAATATCCAGGAGTCCTGTAATTGAATTGATTTAATCTTTTGGTCACGTGTTCTGACAATCGGTGTGCTGCCTTCTGACTTGTTACATGAGAAATTCGCACAGAACGTTCAACCCAAGGTGGAGGTCTACTCAAAATTGAAAAGTGTGGTCATGATTCTGATTTTTGTATATGTCGTGCTCTGATTTATTATAACATCAGAAATAAACAGAGAATGTGTGGGGGAGGGGGAGTTGACTCAAGGGGTCCTGAAGACCCCTACCCCAATCGTGCTTTGTGAGATAAACCTTACAAACATATGCCATACTTTTTGATTTTATGCAGGTAACATTGCTTTCAAACAAATTCCATTCCGACCTAAAACATGTCGAGGGCTGGTTTAGACAGAGGTATTGCTATTTCCTGCTGTGTAGAATTGTAAAACATCCCTTTATGAGTGACTTTCTGCATTAGCAAAATGTGCATTGCTGACCACGCAATGGACGGAGGTGAATGATGTTGTAGTTCTCAAAAGCGCAGAGAAATACTGCCGAGTCAGCAATTTTTGCAGGTTATTAAAAAAAATGAATAATATTGGCATTTTATTTTGAATTGCAGCTCGTTGACATAACGTTTTGAACATAACTTTCAAAAATGACTTCTCATCCCAGATCTTTCTCGAAAGTTTTAAGAAAATGGCGATATTACAAGGATGTTTTCTTGTTTTCCTTCTTGCTAACCAATGGATTAGCAGAAACTGCGTTATCATTTGGGTACTCCCCGTCCTTAAATTAAAT
Source organism: Ptychodera flava (assembly GCF_041260155.1). NCBI lineage: Eukaryota > Metazoa > Hemichordata > Enteropneusta > Ptychoderidae > Ptychodera > Ptychodera flava. The sequence continues at coordinate 15,798,408 of NC_091944.1, read as the reverse complement.
AATATGCTCATTGGCATTTTGCAGTCAATGTAGACGCATTTTTGTTCAGTGATGCACTGGTATCGTTCTACCGTTTTCACACGCATGTGGAATCTTTCGAATTTCACGTTTATGGAAGGCTGCGGAGATTATTGTGTCCTATTGACTGTGTAAGCCGTATTAAACTATCAAAATGAAACACGGTTAAACATAAATCCCCTGCTACGTTATTGACCGACTCTGTGTACAAATAGAAGCATCGCCATGGTTACCCGCTGATAAACGCGTTCTTGATAATCCCTGGGCCGGTTGATGCAAGTGACACTAGGAATTTTTGTTCTATGGTTTACTTTAAAATTGAGGGTTTTGTAAAGTTCCGTCCATAACCCATTTCGATATTATTGTAGTTACAATGGACAGCATGCTAGTTCTACGTTCGCCAGCAAAGAAGCCTAGGCTTTAGTTATGTCTTGACGTCGCTGACAAACACAGGAGAGGAAATTTATTCAAGTTGGAGACTCGAGCCTCAGCTCGATAACAGAAACATTGACTCTATCTTTGTTTTGTCCATCTTTAGTGGTATCTGATAATGGCAGACATGGACGACAAACCAGAGTTCGACTATAGCCGCAAAAATTGTCTCGACATACCGCCTTTCATCCTCAAAAAGGAAACGCTCTTCAAGTTGAGCATGAACTTAAACGACCTTGACCAAATTCCTGCCGAAATAGCCTGCATGAAAGGATTGCAGATTCTTGAACTGAGCAACAACAAATTCGCTGAGTTTCCCGAGGCGATCTGCGAGTTGGTGAGCCTGCGTCATCTGGATCTCGCCGGAAACAAGCTTAAAAGTTTGCCGGATTCCATCTGTAAGTTGAAATGCCTGAGAAAAATCTGGCTCGGATGGAACAGATTCGAGGAGTTTCCCCTCCAGCTCTGCACTCCGGTTCTGTCTGAACTCCGAGAGATTCACATCTCTTCAAACAGACTGATGCAGCAACTTCCGGGCAAGATCTCGGTTCTGGAGGGGTTAGAAGTTTTAGACGTCGAAAACTGCAGTTTCTTCAACCTCCCTGAAGTTGTCTGCGAGCTACATTACTTGAGGTTCATCAAGGCAGCCAACAATAACATACAACGGTTACCAAATAGACTTGGGGAGTCTCTACCGAATCTACAAATCTTGGATCTTGAAGGGAATCCAGTGAGGGACCCTCCTCTTGATATTTGCCGTAAGGGTATTGATGCGGTGAAGAAATATCAGTATGAAAAACACCCATCTGATCAACGTGGAATTTCATATCCACGTTCCGTCAGTAAATATTCTAAAGGTAAGTACACAAGTACAGCGGCGCATCATAATTGTAATCCTCTGCCTGCCTGCTTGTCTGCCTGTTTGTCTCTGTATGTCTGTGCGTGTGTGCACGTCTGTCCGCCCGTCCGTCCGTTCTTGTCTGTCTCTCTGTCTGTCTGTCCGTCCCTATGTATGTATGTATGTATGTATGTATGTATGTATGTATGTATGTATGTATGTATGTATGTATGTATGTATGTATGTGCGGATGTATATATGTATGTATGTATGTATGTATGTATGTATGTATGTATGTATGTATGTATGTATGTATGTATGTATGTATGTATGTATGTATGTATGTATGTATGTATGTATGTATGTATGTATGTATTTTTGTTTGTTTTGAAAACAAGTATTTTTGTTCCCTTCTCAAAATGATATTGGAATACAAAATATCAGCATTAACATTTAAGCCTCACAAAGAAAAAGAAGTATGTAAACTATGCATTGTTATCACTGACAAAAGAATTCTTGTCGGGACTAAATTTCAGTCGTCAATATCTTGGACGTTACAAACATAATAAGTTGAACAATGCTTGGCATTTTACATGATTTTGGAGTAAAACGAGCGACTGTATTTTAGTAATAAAACAAATTTACCGGTAAGTACACCAAAGGTTATCTCCGCCTCGGCAGGGGAAAGACACGTGGACTCTCAAACTTTTACAATTACTTTTTGGTCTACCACCATTTTCAAGCTCTTCGGTGGAGTAAACTTTTCACCGTCTTAGTTTGTGAAAATCGACAATTTTATTTTTCCACATAGAGTTAACACAGGGATGGCGGCCATTTGTATCTGTAAATGATAGGCATTTTGTTTCTCTGGTAGCAACATTTGCACGGAGATTCCTGATTTTTATTTATTCATTATTAAGGTAGAACGCACCTCGGGGACAGAAATTCGGGCCTTTAAATTTTATCAATTCTCTACTGGCCTACCACTTGCGGGGACTCATTTTGAAGCTCTTGACGAAAGAAAAGTTTTCACCGTCTTAGTTTTCAAAAATTGAAAATTTTATTTTTCCACATAGAGTTAACACAGGGATGGCGGCCATCTTGAATTTCAAATTTCGAGAAATCGCGAGTAATTCGCCTCTCTAGTACCAAAGTTTGCACGGTGACCCCTGATTTTTATTCTTGCTTTGGTAAGAGAATGGTCGAAAATTTCATCGAGGAAAGTTTGAGCAAAAGTTTAAGTCTTTTACTTTCGAGGTGCATATTACCTTAAGAGAAGGGTTCAAAGTTTTGTAAAGAAAAGTTTGATAAAAAGTTCATTTCTTTCAATTTTGAGGTGCGTACTATTGTAAAAGTTTATCAGCCTGTTTTCCGCTAAACTTGGTCAATTTTCAGACTCTAAATACGGAATGGAAACGAAATGACCTTATATTGACACTGTTTCTACATTTACTATATGTGTAACATATATCATGAGTCGCTTTACGGTCAACTCGTGATCGTAGATCGGTATGTTTGGTCATCGATCATCAAACAAACCTAGACAAAAGGAACAATTTTCAACAGCAATTTAAAGTATTGTCATGGTAATGAGTTATGTTTATTCAATATTGTCATATTGGTTTTTTATGGCAATTTCTTAGTCTTTTCCGGTAAAACATTCTGCAACTCTTCAAGACGACCTCATTAAAGCCCCAACAGCTGCGAATTTTATGCATTATTTTAATTATTTTAAATTCCAAACCAAAGTTGGTTAATGTAAATGTGCTAACTGAAGTACGTGTAGGTATCACTGCTCGCTGATTTGAACCGTGCCTACACGTTTTAACAGACTGCCGGGTGCTGCACTCGAAAAAAATTCCGCCCACACTGAAAAGTACAAAAATGCGGTATTTCGTGCACATACACAACGTGATCATACAAGAAACAAACGTGATGCCATTTACTTGAATGCAAAACACAAGATGGCCGACGTTTTGTTGTAGTAATCTTTATTTTCTCTGTCAGGTATTACTTTTTGAAAGTGGCGGGGAATTTAAAATTATATAGCAACTTTTGAATTTACATGCCACTTTCGACACTTATGACAGTGTTATACACTTTTTTCAGTCTTTAATGGTTCTTATGCAAAGAAAACTCTCGGAAAACTGAGGATATTTTGAGATCGCTTTATTACTGTAACACATTTCAGCTATTGGGGCTTTAACCTCTAGGTTGAGAACGGTGAACCTGCCCTCGATACAGCTGTCGCAGAATAGACCAGTCTGAATAGAATCGAACCAGGAAAAGATTATAGAGTAGTCCTGAAAAAAGATTACGGTATTATATCGCCCAATATAGCAAAGTCGTCAAAGGCACACCTGATAAAAGCTCGTAAACTTGTAATTCTTCATGCCGAAGTAACCAAATGGTGACAACCGTTGTTCACCTTTGACAGACACGGCAAACACGGGAGGATCCGACAAAGCCAAGAGTCAGCGTAACAAAGTGTCGGCGACTGGGAATCATGGGAAATTTGCGGCAAAGAGGAGGGAGGAAAGTGGAAAGAAGGATCTTAAAAGGGGTGAGAAAAGTACAACGGAAATAAAACCTGACGACAAGGTAAATATCGGGCGTTCAGAGTTTGATAAAGAATGTCGTAGCCTTCGAGGTCATAGGTCATTTTGTCTGTCGTGCATCTTTTGAAAAGTATGTAAAGTTTACGCATGTTTGAGTGCAAGTCGCTTGTCACATCATCCGATATAGTGCAAATGATGTTAACCGAATGAACGAAATTTGAACATTTATCCAATAGCATTAAAATCAGAACACGATGATTGGATAGTATGAACTTGGGAGGGACAAAACTAGTGAATTTATGTTCATCATCATCGTCATCATCATCATAATCAGCATCAGCATCATCATCATCATCATCATCATCATCATCATCATCAACAACAACAACAACAACAACATCAACAACAACAACAACAACAACCATGACGATACTGACATTGTACTTGTTTCTGTCTAACCATTGATAATTTTCTGTGATACACTGCCATCCTTTGGCAGAAGACACAGTTATCAATTCGAGAAACTCTTTTCACAAATTACTGAACTGAATATGACAAACAAACTGCTGCTTATGCACACTTTGATCGTCCACTATTACCGCACCACTCTTCGAGTTTGTTTTCATCCAGGTTTACAGGTTTACATCAATTAGGCATTTGAAAGAGAACTTTTGGAATATTCGCTCATACTAAGCCGAAAGAAACTTTAACCGACTCCCAATAATCAGAAATAAGATGCTGAGGGTAATCACACTTTTTTCGATTGAGGAAGCAAATAACCACACATTTATATCGATATTTTAAATTAAAAACAGTTTTCATTCTAAGTATTAACTAGGGAAAAATGATTTTAACACAATAGAAAGACGAGAAAACTCAATCTTATCTACATATCTCAAAATTTCTCCACACAAATTGTGGACCAAAAACCCACTTAAAGTGCGATAATCTGTCCCCGAGGTGCTATCATTTCCGACCCATCACATGAACAAGAGCTTCAATTTTATTATCTTTGTTCAAGAAAACGAATGTCATTGAGTTTTTCATTTTTCTTGTTTCCTGAAATATAAAATATTAGAAACAAGTGATCGAAGTTTCTCCAGAGATGCGTTGCGAAGTAAGGCCGAGGTCGGTGATACAGCGTACTGAAGTCACAACAGAGAAGCTAGAGCACATACCGGAAACCTTAAATTTATCCGAAGGCGAAGTTTTGGAATCCGAGCTGTACAAAGTCGAGATCGATGAGTCGTCGTTCGTGAAACCACCCTTGGTTGCTCTTGAAATGGAACAAGGGTCTGACGATCATGATAAGACACGTGACAAAGTGATAAGATCCGTTCAAGTTGACAACCATGAAAAGAATGTGAATTTGGAAAGTTGGAAGGTGCGTACTGGTATAAATCAACAAATCCGGCTGGTCTATGGTAGTAGAAGTTTATGGCAGAAATTCAGAAAAGTTTGAAATCAAAAAACGCTTCAATATGAAAGTGTGGAAAAGAATTTTGCATGTAGTAACATAACGGTCATGACCCTGACCCGTCCTTGTAAATCAAGAAGTGATTTTGCGTAGGAACTCTCATCAACTTCAACCAGCAATATCAAAATATTGATGAATAAAGTTCTTGCATTGTCTTTATCCAGGAGGGTAACGTCCTTAAAGCGGAGATGTTCAGTTCATCGGTGGTGGCGCTGGTGTCCAAACCAAAGCAGTATTCCTTCCAGCTGACAAACGAAGACGGCCTAATCGTTTCGTGCAAAAATGGCGACGTTTGGGTCGATACAAGAGAGAACGATGCTGACAGCAAACGCACCAAAATTACGACACAGGTAACTTTTCTTTTACGGAGACGAACGTCTAATCTTAACCTACTCGTGCTAGAGTGACGTTTGCAGTAGGCGTGTAAAATTAACTAAAGAATGGTTACTAAAACGTTGACTGTTGGTCGTCAAATTTGTTTTAAAGCTGTTTTATCTAAACGATAAATACAGCACAACCATAAATGTTTGTCTCTGATGACAACATTCCGAAAACTGGCTTAAGTTCAACTCCGTGTTTGCACTTAATTTACAAGCTCAATGTTTTATATTTTGAATTGCTAAATCAGTATAATCAGTTCACTTTTATCCTTTTTCTCAATCTGATTAAAATCAGATGTAGAGCACGGCGACGTCTTCTTATGCGTACGCGGTATTCTCTTGTTGTCGCCTGTCACATTCGACGAGAGAATACCGCGTATAAGAACTCGTACTCTACATCCGATTTTAGTCAGATTGTCCTTTTTCTGTGATTGACTCGTAAAGGTTAATATGAAATTTATGTCCAACCTAATTTTTGAAAGCATTTCTCGACTGTATTCAAATAGAATTAATATGGCTCAGATCGAATGACAGAAAAGACATAGTTAATTGATAAATTTCAACAGGCGTGACGGTTCACTTGCGTTCCTTTCCAACTTTTACAGTTACTGAAAGTAGATAAAGACATCGCCGTTCGCGCTCGTGAACTAGTTGAAGAAAATGGAGGCGAGATGTTCGCTATGGGGACAGTCCTAGAATTACAGACAAACTGTGACATTCCAAAACCAGTAACGTTTGAACTATTGTTACCAGTCTCTTTCGATCGGAGATATCTTTCCGAATCCGGGTCGAGCGTCAAGAACATGGCTGGTTTGCGACTCCTAAAAGACCATGGCGATGACAATTGGCGTGACGTAACCGACAACGTCGAAAGCATTCAATATAAAAATGAATGTTTGGCTTTTACAACTGTTTTGGATAGGTAGGTTCATGGGATATATGATATAACCCAATATACGATCAAGTATTCTACTATGATCATTTGCAACATCGATGTGTAACTCCTATATATGTATGTATGTATGTATGTATGTATGTATGTATGTATGTATGTATGTATGTATGTATGTATGTATGTATGTATGTATGTATGTATGTATGTATGTATGTATGTATGTATGTATGTGTGTGGATGTATATATGTATGTATGTATGTATGTATGTATGTATGTATGTATGTATGTATGTATGTATGTATGTATGTATGTATGTATGTATGTATGTATGTATGTATGTATGTATGTATGTATGTATGTATGTATGTATGTATGTATGTATGTATGTATGTATGTATGTATGTATGTATGTGTGTATGTATGTATGTGCGGATGTATGTATGTATGTATGTATGTATGTATGTATGTATGTATGTATGTATGTATGTATGTATGTATGTATGTATGTATGTATGTATGTATGTATGTATGTATGTATGTATGTATGTATGTATGTATGTGTGTATGTATGTATGTATGTATGTATGTATGTATGTATGTATGTATGTATGTATGTATGTATGTATGTATGTATGTATGTATGTATGTATGTATGTATGTATGTATGTATGTATGTATGTATGTATGTATGTATGTATGTATGTATGTATGTATGTGTGTGTGTGTGTGTGTGTATGTATGTATGTATGTATGTATGTATGTATGTATGTATGTATGTATGTATGTATGTATGTATGTATGTATGTATGTATGTATGTATACTGCTACAGGAGTGCTCCGTTCAAGATGTCTATTCTCTTGTTTCAACAGAGGTTGTTCCCGCTTTGTTGTCGCCCATGCTGGTGCTGGCATTCAAGTAGAAAAAACAGCCAAGGTTGCAACTGGCATGGCGCGAAGAAACAGCAAAATCGTGAAATTTCTGCTTCTCCAGAATAAAGACAAACCAACGAATTTGTACGTGGACTGCGTCCTTGCAGACAAGTACAAGGAGCGTCTGGAAAAGATTACATCGGATGGATTTTCCAAACGATCATCCCTTCCGTATTCGCGTGATATCGACCTACCGGAGGGGGAGAAAGTTTACCTGCGAGTTGGGGGAGAGGAAGTGAGGGTGAGAAAGCATTGTGAAGAGTACTTGACGTTCTACGCCAAGCGGGATAGTTTCGTCCAATTATCAGTGGTTTTAGATCCAAGCTACACCGGCGATGGAAGTGAGAGCTTTGAAGGTTATGTTAAGTTCGCAAAGACAAAGACAGGTGACGAAGATGGTGTGGTGTACAGCACGCTGCAGTTTGAAATTCCAGTAGTGAAAAAGGTGAGAATTTTGTTGAGTTCACGATACTTGCATAGTATGGTTGCTTAACCCATGGAGGTACAAGCGAGACTTGTACATAGATGCCTGACCGTATTTTGTGGCTTCCCCGTTCTGTTTAGTTTTTTCCTCAGTCTATTAATTTTCTTGTCATAAATCGTTCAAAAATAAAAATGTCAAAATGAGGAAAAGTCATATGAAAATCAGTGTCAAGTTTTGTCTGTTAGTAAGATCTTGAATTCCATATAACGCTCATTGCGACGGCACAGGGCAACGTATCATCAGTGACGAGACGAGACGCAGGTGGAATTGCACCCTTCCTTCAAGTTCAATTCTAATTCAGCTCTGACCCGTCGATTGGCAATTTTTGCAAACAAAGAAATGGTGTTAAAACTTTGCCCAGGATGCAATCACAAGCTTTGCGATGCCTTTGTCGGTTCAGTCGTGGACAATTGCTGTCTATATTTGAAAACGATGCATTGACCATACGTAGAATCCCAGGTCTCAAAGTGAGGCCAACGCAGACAAAAACAGATATGAACAATGCGACCTTGATTCTCTGATAGCCACGCTGCATGCATTTCAGGTATACGACGTTTGGACTTTTCATTCATGATACATTCTTTCGACCTTCCTTTTTCTATCTGCTCTGAAGGCGGTACAACAGTACAACCACTGGCATTTTAACACAGCTTTCGAGAAATTAGAAAATGGACTACTTTCAGACGACATCAGGCCATTGGCGCGAAAGTTGAGTTTGACGGATTCAGAAATAGATGGTATCGTGTACTCGAACCCTCAGAAGAAGAATGAACAAATTCATCAGATTCTGTCGACATGGAAGGAGAGACAGGGAGAGACGGCTTCGATTGAGTCACTGTTACATACTCTACAGAACCTTGGTAAAAGGAATCTTGCAGAATCTCTGCAGAGAGATATTTCAGGTATGTTAAATGCTTGAAGGAGTAACGTAAACTTTTAGTTATAAAAGTGTAAAAGACGCTTTTTCCATTTCACTCTCCTAAGATAAATCCTAGATGGTAGATTGTTGTTATGATAATATCAAATATGACATGAATTAGAATACGATGGACTTGGATGGCCCGTTGATTCGTCTGAGTGAGACAGAAGAAATTTATATAAACTTGTTGAAATCACCCGGATGTAGAAGAGGTAATTGATTTTTTCCCTTTTAAACGAAGTGCCTTTTAAATATGATTACAGTTTCTCAGCCTCTTTATGAAAACTCGCAAAATATCCTCCTCTCCGTTGAAATCTCTCATCATTGTTTTTGCCTAAAGAGCTACCGGAACAAGAAGTGGTCCCGTCCGCACGACGAGAAAAAGAAATCCCGCCATACCATGAACGAAAGAAACCAGCGACCTCAAACCAGGATACAGTGATACCGATCAAACAGCTACCTCAAGGCATTGGCACTTCGTTCAAGATCCAAGAACCGGACAAAGCCTACCGCATGTACAGAGAGTCCGACGTAAGGTCTGCCGCGGCTTCCAAAGGCGGTAAGAAGTTCGGGAGGAGCACAACCGCGAAAAATCGAGGTCAATGGCCTCAGGACACTCCCTATGTAAGTCAGAGACGAGGGCAGCGGGCTGTAGACAGATACAAGGACAATTCACCTTTGATGCTGGGAATCCAAGGTAAAGCTGGCAAATATTGACCTGGTGAAAGCTTACAGAGTGAGGACGTCATCATTTGACGTTCTTATACGCAGTTTCTCCTTGCAAAGAGCTTATAGTTTAACATTTGATGACGGACGTCGTAAATCATCAATCAACACGCAAAAACTAATTTTCAATATCAGGCGCGGATGACATAACGACAAGGCTCACGCCGCGTTGAGCAGAGCGCGCGAATACCGCACAGTGCACGAAAACTGACTTTACACGGTCTAAAACATCAACGCTGTGATACTCGTTGTTTGTGTCAGCGAACACTGTAAGGCTATGATAGTGGTGTGACGCAGGTCTTTCTGCCTAACTGATTACACAGTCCTGCTGCATGGTTTCAAAGTGATGCTTACTTTTCTGTTTTGACTCTTTGTCCACTTTCATATAAGTCTTTCCATGCTAACTGCATTAGAATTTTTCATAATTTTGTTGGATTATAATCTATCTTCAAACTAAGCGTACAGCGTCATGATGAAGAATGTAGACATGTCAGGGAATTGTACGCGGGTTTTGAAAGTGAAAACCAAGCTGGCTGAGAAAGTTGCTTTCAGACCGAGAAACATTCCGACCAAAAAAATAATGTCACTTCAAGTTGAACACTATCACAGCTACCTTACCATTCTATACCTACACTGTATATATAGTTAGACGAGATCAGAATTCTGCTTTCGCGGAAAAGAAATGTACATTTAAGAGGATTTCTACAATTGCATACTCATTTTATATCTTACAGAATGCATCATCATACGTTTTTGTACTTGTAAGACCCATGTATAACTTCACATCCTAGTACTTTTCACATTTTTGGTATTTCAGTATACAACACTGGTCAAATGCAAACTGCGAATTTTCTATCAAACAATTTATATAGCAGAAATTTGAAACATACACACGGCATGCATGATTGATATCATCGTTGGCGGTGGCAGTTTGCTGTTAAACTGACATAATAACTAGCAGCCAGTAGTCCACCACATTAAAACATATTTGACTAATGAGAATAAAAACACGATGAATACATTTAATGTCTTGGTGCTGTTGCCATTTTCTTAAGCTCTATAATCCGTGACCTTTGATGAACTTTTCATTACCTTTTCGCCATATTCTTGTATTGTTCTACTCCCCGAAGATGATACTGTTCTACGCCCGAAATTTGCGGTATTCAACTTGTCGACACAACCCGTATGCCTGCCTGTACAGTGTTATTTTTATTGATGGCAGACCTTTAGCCCATGGCATTCATTTCATTTCATAAAGGTTAAGGTAGAATGACCTTCGCGGACAGATATTCAGACTCTCAAACTTTTACGGAATTATTTGGGCCTACCACTTGTAGGTGCTCATTTTAAAGCTATTGGAGTAAATAAAATTTTCATGGGCTTGATTTTGTGAAAATTGGGAATTTTATTTAGAGATAACCGGGGTCCCGAGGGACCGTGAGATAACACAGAAATTGCAGCCATTTTGAATTTCAAACATCGGCAAGTATTCGATAATTTGATTCTCTGGTACAAAACTTTGCACGGTAACCGCCATTTTTTTATTCCTGATTTTAAAAGACAGAGCTTAAAAGTTTGCGAGGCGCATACTGCATTCAATAATAAAAGAGACCACTCCTGTTCCGAATGTTAGTTACGTTTTATTGGTAAATAAAATGATGACTTTCCAGGCGACAAATGAATCAAAAGGTCTTGCAAAGCGATACGCAAAGTAAACACACTTCCTGTGGTTTAGCTTAGCTATGCTTCTCCCATGAAGAATTCTCACACTGACTGAAGCTGAGCAAATTGTAAGACTCCTGGGAAGGTGTAAATGCCTTGTTGAAAGATGTAAAATATTTCAAAATCTAAAATGTTAAATTTGCATAGTATATTTGCATCTCCTCCCACGATCGAATGGTACGTCCCTAGGAGCTCGTTGCAAATCATGTCAGTGTCACTTGTCTCAGTAAGTTTCTCTAATACTAGGTTGACATAAGATAGACTTCAAATTGATATGTGGTTCCTTGCATTAAACACGTAAATGCTCTCTTTCATCGATAAGCACGGTCGGTTATTCAGAGTGAATAAATACCTGTTTATCAAATTTGCTGAAGCATCGTGATCAGTTATCACACCACGAAATGACCATGAGTTTGCTAAACATAAAACCCATTCTTGTGTCTTCACGCTATGTTTGTCACAATGTTGATTAACACAGAAATTGACATAAAAAAGACGAAAAGAGTGGGAACGACTGGCCCTATGCTACATGTCGGTGAAAGTAAAATGTTGGCGATTAATGTTCACATCAAAGTTTGTTGTAATGCAGTCTCAAACACGACAATGAAATACCAGCATTTTGAAAATGCTTTACATTATTTTTATGTCATATTGTATATAGATGTTAGTTCAACGGTCAGGATGTCCAAGGCTGGGATGATCAAAAAAGCGTGCCTGTAGCTATTTTTCCAAACTCACAGAAGTGATGACGTAAAGGATGACATGAAGCTACGACAGAATATGAAAACTATATACATGTACATGTAAATATAGTGAGCTGGCGAATTATCAAAATAAACAGCTGCAGGAACGATAATACAGGACAAACATTTCTGACGCCCACCGCATTGTTCATCGGTACTACTTTTGATGTAAGACATCATTTTTGAAATAATATAACATCTGTCTGTCCGTTTCAAAAATGCCAATAAGTGAATGTTTAATTACAGCAATATTGTGTTGCATGCTTGATTTCGTCCCATATTGTTGTAAAAATGTTATCAATATTATAACTTGGACTAGCATTCCACTGATTAACTTTCTGAACACATCTTTTATAAGAATGACCACACTATATTTACGTGCTTGGTTCCAGTAAACATACTGAACTGTCGTTTCCGTAATAACTCAAAGTGTTTTATTTTAAGATAACAAAATGACATCGAAAACTTTTGATAATTCTAGTCATTGTGTTGATGTGCCAGTCATATGATATCCAGACAAATATTAAGATAAGCCTTGTTACTAATAAACGATTATACACGTCTAAACCAGAACGGAAGTTGTAAAACATGGCTGAGTGGCAAATTTACCGAGATATGCATCTCTTTATTTAAGGAATATTATGCGAACGAGATTTCAAAACATTCAATTATCGTACTCATTAATTCTGGTATTAAAAGTCACAAGCTAAAAAAGTTAAAATCACATATTCTCCATTAGAACGTTATGTTAAATTTTCAATATATGCCTCTTCGTTAGTGATTCCTTCATCAAAAAAATCAGTTTGTTACTTGTTTAAGGTAGAATGCCCCTCGTGGACAGATATTCAGACTTTCAGATTTTTCATGCATACTTTTCTGATCTACCACTTGTGAGAGACCATTTTAAAGCTTTTGGAGTAAGCAAAACTTTCGTTTTCTTATTTTTTGTGAAAATCGAGAATTTCATTTTTTAACTCAGAGTTAACGCTGGAATGAGGGCCATTTTGAATTTCAAATATAGGTGATTTCAAGGTTCTCTGGTTACAAAATTTGGCCAATGACCCTTGATATTATGCTTGAATTTGAAAGACAATGATTCAAAGTTTCCTTGAGGAAAGTTTGAGCAAAAGTTTAAATCGTTCGCTTTCGAGGCGCAGATGATCTCAAAGGGTACGTGATCGAAAACAGACAAATGAGTACGGAACCCGAAATATTCGCAGGAATCGCAAATTATAGACATCATTTCATTGAATAGTTCAAGGTAGTTTGTCCTCAAAAACAAGTAAGGCTAGAGAAAAATATTTTATTTATCGGATTTTCTGGGTAAGAAAACAACGTGGTGACCAATTTTTCCTGCTTAACAGTAACTTCGCCAGTTTTGCTTGACGTGTACTCTTTGAATGTACACATCATAGTGTAATGTGTACATATAAAAATATCATGTACAAATGTATTCACTTCATAATAAAACAATAAGAAGAAAATTGAAATGTGAAAGTAAGTAGTAAGTGCTTCTGTGGTATTTTCTGACCCCTCAAAAAAACAAACAAACAACCACAAAAATTTAACCAACAAAAAAAATTATGCTAATTCTTATCGCTTCCCTAAGGTCAACATCTTTTCACATGATGTATGCAATCGTATCCAGGTGGCCGAGTTGTTTCGCTAATGTTGGGTAACCTTTTTATATGGGCCCTGTAGATTCCTAAAATAAATTTGACGACATATTCTAACAAGACATTGGTGTATACTTTGTACAAAAATATTCGGGTTTAGCACAATCTTTTTTCCTAACTAGTGTGTTTTACGTTTATACAATAAATTTAGAGATGTGGGCGGCATGTATTGATTCAAAATAATATCGAAAAATAAGAAATCATATAAGAAACAATCAACACGCTCATATAAAAGGTATCAGCTGCATAATATGAAGCTGTTGCAATTACATCGCAAAATTTTCAAAGTAAAGCAACCATGAAATGCAGCCGTTTTAAACATGAACTTAATTTTGACCATTGACGTTTACGACTTACAGCAACTGTCGCGTTTATCGTCTCATGGATTCAGTTTGGTCTCAAGCTTTCCACGCTTCCAGCGACTCTGGCTTGTCTTCCCCGGGTTCATCTGCACCGCTTAGGTTCTTGACCGCCTTAGTTAGTGCTTGCATGTTGTCGACCATTTCCAGTCTGTTTCGCTCCTGCTCCGCTATCAGTCTCTGAACGACGACCATTTGGTCGTTCAAGCTGGTCAGCATGTTCTTCTTCTGCTCATCCTTTACCGTCAGGTCACCTTGCATTTCCCGCATCAGTCCAGTCTCCTCCTCCTTGCTTGTCAGCACGTCCGACTGCAAGTTGGTGAACCAGTCTGTCATCGTCTTCAACCGCTTCTCTTCCCACTCCCTCTGTTCATCTTCCATGCGAGTCAGGCTCTTTTCAAGGAGTTGCAGCATGGTGTTTCCCTTTTCAGAAGATCCCATCAGCTCGTTTCGGCTCTCTTTCAACAACTCGTTGTCTTGCAGTTTGTTTCTACCTATTTCTGTGACGACGCCTTTTATTCCATCGGATAGGACATCACTTCTTTTGTTGGAGTTGACAGCTTCCTTCTTCACTTGTTGCTCTAGCCCATACAATTCATACCTACCATTGAAAAGATAAGTGTGCAAGACATTAGCCGTATTTTTGTCAAGTCGAAAATCATTTAGTAAAATGTAAGAGAGAGAGAGAGAGAGAGAGAGAGAGAGAAGAGAGAGAGAGAGAGAGAGAGAGAGAGAGAGAGAGAGAGAGAGAGAGAGAGAGAGAGAGAGAGAGAGAGAGAGAGACAGACAGACAGACAGACAGACAGACATAGACAGAGACAAAGACAGAGACAGACAGACAGACAGACAGACAGACAGACAGACAGAGAAAGGGGGAGAGAAGGGGTGGAACTGGTGAGCAGACAGATAAGGAAAAAATTATACGCTCTATACATACAACAGTTCGCCATACAGTGTTGCGGCGCATTCCATCACTGCAATATTGTGATGTCAATTTAATTCCATCGTGATAGTCCCACGAACTTGCGGACAGTTTTCTTCTTAAATTAGAAAAGTTGCGTTTGATAATAACTAAGAGGATCAAAGAATCATGCATCTAGTTTTCAAAATCCACTGTCAAGGTCTTACCTAATGGCAGATAAATCTTGCTTGATTGCGATAAGATCTTCCTTGGCTGCACCGCCTTCGCCTGAGTCGCGAGCCACGCTGGCTTTCTCAGCAAAATACCTCATCACCAGCTGTTTGCACACTTCCTATAAAGCAACGATCAAAGTAGTTCTGGAGGTTAGCTAAGGTTTGCGCGATTGTATGGTTCATAATATAAAAGGTAAAAGTTAAAAATGGTTGAAAGTTGATCAATATGTCAAATGTTGTCGAAGACGAAACGAAATTCATTTTCTCATACGTTGTTCTTTATACAATGAATATCGTGAGAATTTATATGATATTTGCTGGAAAACATATCCATGGTTTTCAAGATCTTACTGACACACAGAAATAGGAACACTTACTTAAAAACATTAATCGAAGTACGGCGGAATTTATCGCCAGGGCTTATGGGAAAAGACAATCCATATTATACGAAAAACAACGAGAATTAACCTGTGTTTAATATTGACCTTTTTTCTACTGTAATAATATAAGACAAGAAGTTTCTGTAATGTTTTCTTTTCTCATGTATTTGCGCACAGTCCTTCAAATGAAAATGTAACACCTTTTAAAAGTGACTGAAAAGCCCGTTGAGGCTTGGTGTAATTTCACTAGTCATTATAATAAATATCTATCTATGTGTGCAGAAAATAATCGCAGATGGATTGATTTTGTTTGGCGAAAAACTAAAAGAATAAAAAACTCATTTCTATGATGCCTTTCAATTTTATCACTGCATAATATATAATATACAGTTTCCATGGTGATGATGATGATGGTCACTGGTGATGATAATGATAATCAATGTACAGCAATCATTGAGAGACCTACCTTATAGCTGTCGTCATTGACCTTTGTTTTCCGTGACGTCTGAAAAAGAATTATCAAATCGCAATTAATTTAATCTAATTAAATTCATTGACATTAAGATTTCGATGGCTAAGGTGCAAAAGAAACTTAATTGTAAAAGCAAGAGTCAGCGTATATATATATATATACATATATATATATATATATATATATATATATATATATATATATATATGTGTGTGTGTGTGTGTATATATAACACAAATTACTTCAAGTACATATAACACAGACACACACAGATATATATATATATATATATATATATATATATATATATATATATATATATATATTTATATATATATATATATAATTGATAAACGTAAGTTAAAGCCCTCCTGACAAGTATAATCAGCTTATAAGTTACCTACCACCCATTTCACTTTCTTGGAACATTTCCTGCAGAACACATGATTGATTAGATGCTGAGTAACTCTCACGAGAGATTTTGGTGTCGGTACAATGTTGAATGGAGGCGGCATGGTAGCGCCATGCCGAAAATAATCCATCCACATCTCGCTTCGAGAGAACTTCCATTCCATATCTGAGTGTTCCTAGGTTAGAAAAGATGTAGACAAAGCATTTATATACCAGTTACATATTGCCGTCAATTACCCTTTGACAACTGTATTTAAGGTAAAATGTGCCTCGGAGACAGAGATTCCAACTCTCAAATTTTTATAACTCTTTTCTGATCTACCACTTGTGGGACCCATTTTAAAGATTTTGGAGCATGAAACATTTTCACCTCTTAGTTTTAAGAAAGCAGAACTCAAAAAAAAAAAAATTATTCTTTCCCAATAGAGACAGCACTGGGATGGCGGCCTCTCTAGCACTACGATCTGTATGCTTAATTTTTTATTCTTGGTAAGAGAATGATTGAAAGATTTCATTAAGAAAGTTGGAGCAAAAGTTTTAGTCTTTCACTATCGAGGCGCGTACGACCTTAAACCATAACATTGTACCTGTTATTATACATGGGCCTTTAAATTTGTTTTCCTGGTAGAATATTCTCACACGGTGTACGGCACTGAACAGTTTTAGAAACTCCAAAAGGTCGATGAATTTAAAGTATTTAAAGACCTACGCCTTACACCAAGGGTATGGAATCACGGATGTAGAATACACAATGTGCCTAAAAAGGATTTTAGCAGGATCCATTGTTTTAATACTATTGAGTAACAGTTTTTCTGACATTTGGCGACAAGCGTTACAAGCCCACACTTCAAAGAACCTTACCTTTTGCTAGCATAGTAAACTTTTTGACTTTTCTCTGACTAGGTGGGCACATTCACTGACAACATGTTTGGTTCTTTGTTTCTGCAAGTCATTGAGACGTTAGACAAGTTGAAGGAAAACCTGGGTCAGATGACCCTATTCCTCTTAGAGAACCTTATGTTCAATGAAATTTTTGTGATGACTCTCCCTTCACAGAACAAGTTATCTTTTATCCAGTAAAATTTGCACTGGCATTCAAACAAATGTTCCAAATACTGTTTGCCTGAAATCTTATGAATACGTAAGTTTCCTTGCTACATGTAGTAGTAGTAGTAGTTTGTTTTATTACATGAACACAAATAGATTCTTTCTACGTATTTATAAGACATTTTTCATCACACATTTTTCATCACACATTTTGCAGTGCCGCATTTTCTCAGTGTCATACTTTGCAGAAACACATTTTGCAGTGTAACCTTGCCTACCGATATGTTGGTGTACGTGGTTCCCATCAAAGCGATCAGAAGATTGAGAAGGATGATGACGGCGATGACGTTGTAACCACCAAACAATATCTTTCCAAAGAACTCCGTTGACCCATGGTCAGCTTCCACTTGAAGGACATCGAGATCGACCAAGCCATACAGCGACCAAAACAAGGATTCCAAAGACGATGCTATGCTGTAAGGTGAGTAAATAACTATTAATAATATAAAGGAACTACAGGAAAACAGACCAACATTTTGTATACATTTCGTCTACTTTATTTTAATGGTTTGTTTGTTTGTTTGTTTGTTGGTCGGTTAGTCTAGTTACTATGTATGTATGTATGTATGTATGTATGTATGTATGTATGTATGTATGTATGTATGTATGTATGTATGTATGTATGTATGTATGTATGTATGTATGTATGTATGTATGCATCCTTTCTAACGAGCGACTGATTTACTCAATTAAGTATACAAAATATTCGGGGCCTACACAATGCAAACATCTTTTCCAATCGTATAGCCCTGTTATGGAGTTATTACTGACGGCATTATGGACTACCATTTGAACTCTCGCATTTAACCAGGCAATGAAAAATGGTATTGGGACAAGTTGTTAATTCAATTTGACCTTCAAAACTCTTAGTATCCATGTCAATCCGCTCCTTTTAAAGTAAAATGCAGACTTTTATAGATGTGCTTTTCATTTCATTTCAATTTTATCATTGTGCTAGACTTGCTCCAAGTCTGTGGGCATATATTATATATATATATATATATATATTATATAATATATATATATATATATATAATATATATATAATATATAAAAAAAAAAATAAATAAATTGAAGGAAAGAACTTCAGCAGACTGTCAGGCTAGGTGGCAGGCAGGTGCTCAAATCGTTGGGTGAATGCCTTGGCCGGACAGTAACTTCTCTGACGAGACAAGCCAAGCGACTGGGGCAATTCTATCATTGTACGCTGTATATCTTACGTCAGCGTTTCGTTTACCTCATCGTGTAGTGTGTTGTTGAGGACTGAGCTTGTGGAATGGAGTTTCACCTGTTTCAGCCACCAAAACCTAAGTAGACTGTTTTAGTATGGTTCACTTTTGGTAAATCCTAGTAAACAAGGAAGCTAGTAAGAGGTGCGATTGAAGAAGAAACATTTAGAAAACAGTCAACCACATATATCAAAGATCTGTCAAGATCAGGTCCTTCGCCTTGATAAATATCATAGCGTTGCGGTTTGTTCTTGCGAGTTAAGGGTACCGAAAAATTCACATGGAAATTTTTGAAACACAAGTAAGAAATCTTGCAGCTTGCATTTGTTCTGTAGAGATCATTGCAACCTATAAGGGATCGGTTACTTTATCATTCTATCATGAGAAGGGATGGCCAAAATATCTGTCGAGTAAAATTGCTAAAATAGTGCGATTTTTTACTGCTTTTTCAGATATTCGTATGACTCTAAGTGAAAAAGTGTGATACACTGAGAAAATGTAATGCATATGCATCATAGATCCTCAAGAATGTCAAATATTGGAACCGCAAAAAAGTGTCGGAATTAAGAATATTGACACATCTCAGGATTTTGTGTTGCATCTCTATTGCGTTGAGAGAGAGAGAGAGAGAGAGAGAGAGAGAGAGAGAGAGAGAGAGAGAGAGAGAGAGAGAGAGAGAGAGAGACTCTACTTACTCGCCGAATGCTTGCTGGCTACATTCGTGATTTGAACCGCCTCCCTGTAGACAAGCCAGTTTATCCGTGGCTGCGTACAACCAGTAGAGCTGCGTAAGGCCCAGACCGAATGCTATCCAGATGATTACAAAGATGAAAAGGAACTGTACGATGTCCTTGATCATTTTACTGAAGCTAATTTGCAGAGGGCCGACGTACTCGTTAATGACCATGGTACGAAGGAACCTGACAATGCTGATGACATTTGCGAGGGCGATTACGCAGTCCGCTATGAGCGATGGATCATTGCCCGCCCATTCGCTGCGGGGAACAGAATAAGAAACATCATCGAAGCGACTTTGGTTGACATACTGCGAGTAATCTATCACCGACTCGGGCTCCTCGGCGGGTAGACGTTCTGAGACAAGTTGGGTCAATGTCGTGAGCATCCTTGTGAGATTAGCTAAGATTTCCTGGTCGGATTGGATCATCGGCGAGATCTGTTCAAGGATAGCTTCGGTGGAATTCTTGATCGCTTCAGATGTCGGAGAAACTGCTTGAAAAGCAGTCTCCAGAGCGCGGGAAATGCTTTCTTCGGTTACGTCTAACAGAGCGCTGGCTGTCGGATTCACGTCTGTGCGGGAAACGTCGGAGAGGGCATCATCACGTTCTTGGTCCACCTACGTTAAAGGAAGCAAATTAAAGGTCCTGATAACTACTGGATCTATGTTGTGCTGTAAGCCCAAAATGTTTAACAGGTTTAAATCATCAAAGTTGATCATTTTTCCCACAACGATGCATGGACCACAGCTCATACGCCCAACTCAATCTAATTTTCAATAGCCATTGTTCACATATAATGGACAAGTTAGTTTCCAAAGCCCAAACTCTGACAGGTGTTTGGGGGCGACAAAACCTATTCTTTTCAAGCTAAAGTGAGTCGCTACAAGCGCATATACTCAACAGCTGAAGTACACACGCCTTCAATGAAATGTCGCACTTCCACACCAGACAAATTTACAAGTAGGCTAGTGCATGAAGACAGGCTTTGATATTCAAGTAAAGATGTACACATACGCTCAACCTACCAATACGAATGCGGCTGTTCTCAGGCCCATCCAGGAAAGGTATAAACTCAGCTGCACAAAGTCAAAATAATTCCATGTGTCGCTAAAGTATTCACGGAAACCCACGCTCCATACTTCTTTGATTTCTTTCCAGACCATTCCTGCAGAAATCGTTACCAATTGTGCGTATCATATTTCTGCAGATATATCTATTTACAATGCGAGAAGATGTACATTTTTGGCGGAAATTTACATAAAGGAGGTGTTGATTTGACATATCACATATAGTGTTTCGAAAAGCAAAAGACGTATTGGATAACTGCTTACATTCGCTGATGTTGATGGCATTAGGTACGAACACAGAAGCGACAAGAACGAACAGATCCATCAGATACTACTGTGCATACATTGAAGAAACATGATGGAGACAAGTCGATGTTCATCAAACTTTTAAGTGGCCTAAAAACATCGGGAACAAAAGCTTAGATGAAACTGTGCAAAGGGCTATTTCAGGTATGTCAAATAATTTGGTTATATAGTGCCCAATCATTGCTTTTTTATAAAGGGCCACGCCTAAAAAGTGAGTTGCCCAAACTATCTCTTACCGACGTAAAACAACATCTTTAATATTCTGCAATACATGCTTTCATATGAGAGAGAGAGAGAGAGAGAGAGAGAGAGAGAGAGAGAGAGAGAGAGAGAGAGAGAGAGAGAGAGAGAGAGAGAGAGTCCCGAATATTTGAACATGTTCAATGCTTTTCATCATGATACACTTGTGTGGAATCCGACAAAGAAATTATAAACATCGGCACTTACTATTGATTTAATCGATAAAAATACCATTTTTGACGATGGCGTACCTACCTGCTACCCATATTATCAGCAGGAATTCAAATGCGTTCGGCAGCGGCCCTCTCTGTTGATAGTGAACTTGACGCATAGCCAACTTGCCTAGCGCGCTATTTTCGTCATACGAACGGAGATCTTGCGTCGTCATGATCAATATGAACATAAAATACACGTACGATGAGGTATGTAACAGGAACTTGACGTACCTTTCGAAAGATGTAGACAGACCAGGCACCATTAATTGAGTGTATGCATATGTAGCAAAATTCGATGTGAATTTTGAAACTGATATTTTTCTAACTGCTGTAAAACAGAGTGGAACACCAGGATGAGTCCAAAATTGATTGATTTAAATTCTGTAACATTAAAGAGGCACTCCCACTTGGTAACATTTTTAAAACACATTTTTTTAATGCCAACGGTCGATATTTGACATGGCGACTGCGCGTGGATCGCGAGATATCGATAAAAACATGTCCTCAAAAAAGTTAAAGTTTGAATTCCGGTGGCCCACCTGAATTCAGCTTCCGAACATAGAACGTTCGGCACTGGGGCCAGTGTCAACTAAGCTATGGAGTACGAGTCCATACGCTGACGCTGCTGTACGCCACAGTAGTACCACTCGCGTCGGTGAGCGGTCATGTCCCGTGGGAGAAAGCCGAGTCCTACTGACTCGGCAAAAAAACGAAAAACAAAGTTTGCTGATTCCACCAGAATTCGCATAGGTGACTAGCACAGATAGGTGCGGTTGATACATAGTGTGCATAGTGGCCGCCTCGTGGTATGCGCGCATACCACGCGGCGGCCACTATGTATCGAACCACGCGTAACTGTGTGGCAGACGACAAAATGTAGTCATCAGAGGCAACTAATATTTTACACGTAAAAACTGATATCTATGTGGTATTATTTAAAAATTTAATACAACTGATTGAGAACAATGAAAATGACAAAACTAAGGAGAAGTTTAAAAAGAATTACCAGACGTAAGGGCATTGATAATGATGTATATTAAGTCATCGCAGTAGGAGGTAAATTAATTGCGTCATTCGAACGTTTTTGGACTCCTTAGAATATCGTCAATCAGCACAACAACACACTTTCGGGGGATTTCGGGTCATAACCAGAAACGATCGTAAAACTTCGGAATGTGAAAAATACGCTCGGGAAATGACATGTTTTTATCGATATCTCGCGATCCGCGCGCAGTCGCCACGTCAAATATCGACCGTTGGCATTAAAAAATGTGTTTTAAAAATGTTATCAAGAGGGAGTGCCTCTTTAAGGTCTGTTTGTTTGTTGTAACGAGATGTAGTTTTTAACATTTTCCTGTGTGAACCTCGATGAAATTTAAAATTGTCGTAAAGTAACTCAGTCACCTACTGAAAGTGTCAATAAAATAAATAAATAAATATTACATGTTCACATTCCAAGTATTATCCTATGAGATACTTTTCGTATTAAGGTAGTATAGAATGCGCGTAGACGACAGATATTCGGACTTAGAAACTTTTACAATACCATTTGGTCTATCACTTTGAAGCGAAACATGCTGGTATGAAATTGGGAAAACTGAAAAAGTTCAATATTTCACCCCAAAAGGACTTGCTCGTGATATTTTATTCTGATGATTAATAATTCAAGAGTTTAATATTTCGGCTTTTTTTTAAATCGATGGCAGCCATCTTGAATTTCTATTGGTAAATTTAAGGTAATTATTTCCATTGTACAAACATTTCCATGGTGATTCCTGATTTTATTCTTGATTTTGAAAGAGAATGGTTGAAAGTTTCACTGAGGCAAATGTAAATACTGTACAGAGATACCATTGGCCGTTTCCACGTGCACTATTTTGTCTGGACTGGAAGATCCGTCGCTCGAGGGCGCTCTCTACGCTCCCCCTCTTAGCGTAGGGAGAGTCCTCGTGCGACGGATCTTTCAGTCTACTATTTCTCGAACTTTCCCTTTAGCAACATTGGTAGCGTAACGCTTCGTGAGAAACGATGACAATGCGTATATTCATGGAATGAGTATCAATAAATTTGGAAAAGAAATTAATTTGGAAATTGTTCAGTAATAGTGACAAATTGGAAAAGTAAGTGGTATATTATATCTATACTTACGGTACTCTCATAAATCGACGAAATTTACCAACCGGCAAGACTATGTATAGAAGGCAGAGGATGGGATAGAAGACCATGATCAGCGTCGAAAGCAAGAAATTACGGATGGAGCCTTGGTCTCGCCAATCAGGTAAACCTCTGTACCATCGTTCAATGAGTTCCTGCTGACAGTACGGATGTGCTACAAACTGTGCAAAATAATAACACGTAACCTAAGTGTTCAAACTGAAAAGACAGTTTGTGTACTTACAGCCAGTAGGGCTACTTGAGTGCACATATATATATATATATATATATATATATATATATGTGTGTGTGTGTGTGCATATATATATGTGTGTGTCTGTCTGTCTGTCTGTCTGTCTGTCTGTCTGTCTGTCTGTCTGTCTGTCTCTGTCTGCCGGTCTGTCTGTGTATATGTCTGTGTGTCCGTTTCTCTGTGTGTGCACATATTCATGAAATATACATAATTATATACATGTTATACGAATACATCATATGTGTGTCTCTGTGTGTATGAGATTCTTTTGTCATAATTATTATGATTCTACATAATTAATTGCGAACCTAATGGAAAAGTAAAATGCGTGGTCCGACTTTCCGTAAACACTTCATAACAGTGATGATGGCGAGTGTACGAAACTTATTTTCATGCACTGGACACACACTCATGTCTAACGACATGTAAATAGATTATTTTTAAATACATACATGAAAACATGCGTAGATAAATACATTAAATATATCGAATAAGACATGCATGTCATGCACATCTACAATGAGCAAAGGTAACGATTGGTGATCGGGAGTGAAAAACGTATAGCAGGATAATCACGTGAATAGATAAAAGTGAGAGGATTGAACTAAACTGGCAAATTTGAAAAGTTTGGATACAATTACCTGTTTCTGTTCCTTTTGACAGCGTCGAGAACTTTGGCTGGTAAATTTGACCTATCACTGACAGCAACACTTGGATTCGAGTTGTGGTTCAGAACGGCCCTGAGCTCATCTGCGTCGCGAGTCTGCCCCAGCAGATCAGCGGCGAACTGTTCACATTGTTCGGCAAGTTCGGAGTAGGCTTGACGGAATTCGTACTCAGTTGAGCTTAGTTCCCTCAGCTCGACCGAAAGCTGTAAAAGAGATTTAAGACAGAGAAATATAAAAAAAGTTCAAAAAAGTTATTGAAAATGGAGAAGCTTGGGTTGGTATCTCTATATCATCCCTGGCGGACCCATACTTTGCAGGCTCCTATTTACATTCACTATGTTAATAGCTGGCAAATACAAATAAAACACTGGCGTTGATATTATATATGTATACATTATGTAAGATCCTTTCTTCTGAATAATTACTTTTATCTGGATGTATTTCTGTGTATCTTTCGCTGTGTTGCTGGTTTATTTTAATGTGAATTCTCCTGTCTGTTTGTTTACGTTGTAACTGTTATATATTTTTCGTTTTTGTATTATATTTTTATTTTCAAACAAACCTGTTATTGGGGTAACCTGTTGGTTCGAGATTAAATAAAATAAAAAAATAAAAAAATAAAAATATTATTGGATCAACTTGAGTCTGCAAATAGTTCATATTTTGTTCCAAGACCAATTGTTGCATCGTGCAAACATCGATCGTGACACAACATTTGGCCACTGCCATCAAGATTATTACAGGGGTGTCATACATGAATGTTTATTGTTGCATGGTAGAAGGCGGCATCGTACGTTTACTCAAATTCTGTGAAAAATGCGGCGACTTCAAAATGGATGTGGTAGGCGTGCTTCAGTTTGAAGTTCTATTAGCTGTAACTTTTGACGTATTCCGCACTATTTATGTTTTCTTTGTGGTACCACTCTCAAAATCATGTTCAAATGCGAAGAGTTCAATCTGTAAATACAGCTGGCTTTGTGTGCATTGTCTTCTGTTACAACCCACTCAGTGTTTGTTGGTTCTAGAATTCGTCTGTTAAAATGACATCATGTATTGTAAACGGTGTATTGTCTTTGTAAGGCCAATCATACTTTGGGGAATAGAAGAGGACCTACTTGATTTTCCCAAGAAAAAATAATGATAAGGGACTTGACAGAAATAACAGAGGGGTGGTGTTTTTGAAATTGGCCGCCTAGAAAAATGGTGACCCTTCAAAAGTGTTTGCGAGAAAACAAGTGACCCTCCCCAATTTTCATGCATAAACACAGTGACCCCCCCTTGCGTGTCATAGTCCTTATTAATAATATCTTAATTGACATATACTTTCTCATTTGACCTTTAAACTTTCAGCTAATACTTTTCAACCTTTACAAATAATCACTTTTATGTAAGTTTTTTTTCAAGTAATTCGATGAAAAAAGATAACATTTCATAATAAATAAGGCCATCAACTACTTGCAGTACCATTGGTTATTCAAAATCAAAAGGGACAAAGCTGTAATGTTTACCTTCATCTATAGTTTGGCTTGTAACTGTACAGAGAGCGCTATTATTGTTTGTCAAGAAACTTATTACAGCCATTAAGTCACTATAGAACAACATTGCAATATATTGCAAGTTTTATCGGGGAAAACGTTCTAGAGTTTATCCCTAGACTACCATGAGGTGAATTGATATTTTGGGTGAAATTCCCATATCATACTTGTTGTTCACATCCGCACTTTTAAACACCCTATCCTGACCAAGTAAATTCGCCTCACTTGCCCAACATTCACAAAAGCACAGATTTAGTTAGTTTAGAGTAGTAAATGATATTTGTAGTTTTCTCATAGACTCCAATGGAGAGTGAAATTTGTACGGGTGAAATTCCAAAGTCAAATTTCTTGTAGACTAGTAAATATTAATGCACTTGTAACCACTCTATTCCAATCAAGTACTTTTGTGTCATGTATCCAATGTCTATAAGTACACAGATATTGGAAGTTTTACATTGGGAAAAATGTTCATGGTTTTCTCAAAGACTCCTATGTACAGTGCATCCACATTTTTGGTGAAATTCTGAAATCAAACTTTACACATAAGCACTTGTAACCACCCTATTCTAATTAAGTACATTTATGTCCATTATCCACCGTCTATAAATGCACAGCTATTACTTGTTTTACATTGGAAAAAATATAACAGTGGATCCACATTTTGGTGAAATTCCAAAATCAAATTTCTTGTACACATTTGTACTAAACCACCCTATTCTAGTTAAGTACATTTATGTCAATTATCAAACATATGTTAAAGTACATTTATACCTTGTTTTGAAGGAGAAAATGTTTAACGTTTGCCCAGTAGACTCCCATGTATTATGATTTTATATTTATGGACGAAGCACTATATCGGCCATATCTTGGCTTCTAATAGAGGCGCAAATAGGTGACCTAAAGGCATGCGTGAAATTTCATGAACCTTAAAAATGCTTGTGTGAAAAATTGCAAGGAATATTTATCGGATACCTAAGTAGATAAACGCCTCACCTCAAATGCTCTTCCAAACGGATCAGGACGTTGCCTCTTCTCAAGTTCAGAATAGGAGATGTACGCCTCACTGGCTAGCGCCTTGTAGATATTCAGGGTACCAACCGAACGCTGAACCGTGTGTTTCTCAGTATGGAAATCCGATAATTTGATTTCTGGGGCACCTTTCTCCATCAGTAGCTGTCGACGTAAAAGTTTAATGAGAAACGATGAACTTGAAGTACAATTAGTCATTTGAACGTGTAGGGGTAAATGTGAGGAAATGCTGTCATCTGTATGAGTCTGGATGAATCATAATACGGACTATTGATTTAGTCTAAATTGGTGGATGAACGATAATCCGCTTTCGTCTGTCCTTGTTGCATGAAAGTGTGCACAACTCAAAGAAAGTAAAGGATCAGACTTGCCTTGTCAAAATTCCAATGCACATGCAATCCATGTATTTTGTTATACAGTGCATGATGGCTATGCATTGTTGAACACCACACATTTGATTTTCTTTCATAATCTTAAATTTGTAAAAATAAGGATAAAATCTCTGACCTCTTCATTTTTGAGTAGATTATCAGACTTTTTTGAGTGCAAAATTACTACAAGTTCATTGAGAACGATTCCAGCAGATTCTGGGCAGTGGCGTAGTCAATTGCAAGCTTGTTTTTTTCCCGGATTGGAGGATAACTTCTCTGTGTGCCCAACCCAGAGATTTTCAGAATAGAACTTAGTCGAGGACCGACGACTTCAATCGCAGGCTTGAACCAAGTGTACATCCGAGTCAACAACCACATGCTTAATATGTAATACGTTAAACATAAGATAAATAAATCGATGCTACACGGTGTAGTATTGTTTACATTGTAACCCGTGTCAAATTATTTGTTCGGTCGTTCATTGGCACTGAGTACAATTGGTGTTAGAAATCTGTCACTTCTTACTTGGCGAAGTATAACAACATATGGGTACATCCTTCCGCGATATGAGAGGGCCTTTTTCCAAAGTATGTATTATTTTGTGGTTTATAGCTATAATCGAATCGAGGCCTCTTGAATAAGTAAACAAATACTATATCGTTTCTTGAAGCTGACATTGTCCCTGCAAACAGGGTCTGTTTCATGAACTTTTTTTATAATAACTTAGATGGGATTGCGATAAGAAATTCTGCCGCATTTCTTGTTGGCTCTTGTCATGTTTCGGTCTGACAAGCTCAAATAAGCTCAATTTGTAGGATTACTTTTAATTGAAAAGTTCAAGTACAACTTTGCTAACCTTTATGGTGTCATAGTCATTCTGATGGGCTGCCAATATGATTGGAGTGATGTCCGGGTGAAAATCATCGTTGTTTTCGGATGCATGGGAGTTCACCAGGTCATCAGCCTTCGATTCAGATGAAAGGAAACATGACAAATGAATGCATGTTGACTTACTACATAGGAACACGTAGAACGATATATATAAGTGTACTTGTGATTCATTTCATTGTGTATACACAATACAGAGTATGCTCATACACAAACATACATACATACATACATACATACATACATACATACATACATACATACATACATACATACATACATACATACATACATACATACATACATACAGAGAGACTGACACACAGACAGACATAGTCTATGTTTTCTTGTGGCGTCAATGATACTCGCTAAGATCCTTTTGTTTTGTGTTATGGAGTAAAAAATTGACAAAAAGTACTTTGTTCACATTGATTATGCCATTATATGTATAAGCGTGGATTCGCTGCTTACAGTACGCAGGGGATTCTTAGAGTCATAATTTACAGGGTGCTTTCATTTCGAACACGATTTAGTTTGTCTACAGATGTATTCTTGAGGTATTGTATAGACGCTTGAGGAAATTATCATGATTAGAACCTCTAATAGTCTATAACTATGACACAAAATTATTTACTGTCTATCGATGTAAATCATAGATAAATTAATAATTAAATATGGAAATACAAAAATACATAGAGCTGCGCAGATGATGTAGAGAGAAAAAAGAGTTGCTCAGTAATTGTGGTAATAGCAGACAAGCTCATTTAATTGCGCAGCAACCATCCATCCATCACAGTAATCAATGACCATCTGAGCAACCTGGTGTCACTTTCAACATTTGCACATTTCAATCATCTATTGTTCTTTTGCTCGCCAGAAAATCAAGCTCATTATTGTCATTATTCAGTTCGTGTCAGCATGTGTTACTTTATCAACTTCAAAGAAGTCGCAGAGCGTTTATTTTTATATCGGCGACTAATTTTGGCACTGGTGGACGCCCTTCACAAAAAGGTGGCTAGGACTGTTAAACAATTACCGCCCGAGAGTACCTTGGTCAGAGACGATGTCCTTGAGCGATGGTTGAGCGGTATTGCAACCGTCTATTGTCCCGGTGTTATGTGAATTGGTCTTCATTACATGTAGAGCATTCCGCCAGGACAAATAACACCATAAACAGACTCCTTCTGATTGCAAGGCTTATTTTCGCACAAACAGACCAAGCAGAGACTACTTAACAAATTTGCATATCACTAATGCCAGTCTGAAACCAGTCGTCTACTGCCTCAGGGCTTGTACGCTGTTTCGTCGTCTCAGCCCTGTGATTTTCATGTATGGTCAGAAAATTCCCATTAATAAACGTGTTGAAAATAAAATGACAATTCGAAAAACTGCGACCCACTTAATTCTTGAATGAACGGGATAAAGAATACGGTCAACTTCACGGCCCCGGATTGATTGTCGATGCGTGAAAATCCGTAAGTAGACGTGAAGCAAAAGAGGCACGTGTACGAGCATTCATGATTGAGGCACAGCCCCTCCACACACACGTGGAGGGACTGTGATTGAGGTAGACTATCGACTAAAACTTATCAGGGCTGTTGTTCTTGATTTTCTTGCTATCAGAATACACTATTTCAGAAGTCATGATGAGACTGGAGTTCAGTCTTTTTTTGAAGATCATCTTTCTGCGTTTCTTACTTACAAGCAAAAATTGGAATGCATTTCAGCACAATTGCCGAAGGGGACTCGCTTCAACCATGCAGTAACTTGCAAATTCTAACGGTCTCTCAAAGCCAAACAAAGACAACCTCGAGACATACATTATTTGTCTGAAGCTTTAGGGGAGTATCACTTTCGAAAAGAAATGAGTTGTGATTCAGTGTGCCTATTCATCGATTACTGTTTGTCTGTGGACTGGCTTTGACCGTTTGATTTCGATGATGTTGCCTCGACCCTAGACCTCGCTTGCCTCCGTGCCTCCGGATGCAAGCGAGGTCTAGAGTCTCGGCTATCAATGATGTGGAATTGCTGCCATACCAACTTCATCCATTCTCCCCACAAATAAGATGGTTCTCCCCTAACCAAAGTTGATCTGCCACTATCTGTGCTGTAGAGGTATTAGGTAATTGCTGGGCTGCTTCATCGTTCATTCGCCCAAGCACAGATAGTAGAGCCCCCCCCCCTTTCTGTCTATGGCCCATGGTAAAAGCACTTGTCACTTGTGATACGGAGAATCAAACTGAGTTTTGATCACATAATTTCAAATGCAATTTTTAAGATCTAAATATAGATGAAAGTTTAATTTGTAAAGTTTCTGTCACCCGCACGATTAAAATGTAACGCCCTGCTCTGAGCTTTCGGTCACTATCGGATCTTATAAGAAGTTCAGGCTATTGAACTTCTGTGAACGTTCTCGCTGGTATTCCAACATATCAAAGGTACAACTGTTAAAGTCGGAAAGATCCGAATACTAAATGTACAAAATTTGCACAAAGTTTCAAGACCCATGGTGACGCTTGCGCCTCAGGTATTACTGCAGGTCTTGCTTTGGCAAAGATATGAGTAGGAACGCACCTGAGGTAACTCAAGGAGAATCTGCACCGCCTTGAAGAATTTGGTGTCGACGGCCTGCAACATTGAATCCCCAAGTTCAACTCCATGTTGTAGGAGCACCTGAATGACGTCTGAAAAATAATTAACACGGAGAACACGCTAAGGCATCATACGCGTTGTTACTGACTAAAATTTCCCCTTGCCTTGAGTATTATTTTGTGATTCCAAAGTCTGCAGAAAGGTCATTGAACGATACGAATCTTCCTTCCCCTTGAGTAAACTTCGTTGCCAGGGACGTTGATTGCGTTCCCGTCATTGACACCTAATGTCCAAGTCAGAGGGACCTTGAAATGATTAGGGTTATATAAGCACAAGAAGAATGGCACTTTTATTTAATCATTGTTTAATAGATGCAGATAATGTAAATTTCATATATTTGATGCCCAATGAGAGAAAATTATATAAATGATTTGTTTTCCAATGAGAGAATATTTGAATTACTCTTGACCGATCAACGGTGACGGCACTATCAAAATGACTGTTTTCCCAAGTTGAAACTTGTCACACAGATAATCATGGAGATACGCATTTCTGACGGTATACCCTGGCTTGGAAGCCAAAATTACCTCTCTCATTGCTCGGTGACTGCAGCAAATTTATCACATATATCGTACTTTGTACTAATTATTGGGACCAAACATGTCAGTATCTTATTTTAAATGCCTTTTCCTGGTCATAATATTTTAGAAATTTTCCTTTTTCGGGAGATGAGCGTTACTTCACAACTTCGATGCAAAAACACCTCTGAGAACAGGACTTTAAAGGGACGTGTTACAGGCAACTGGTGCTCATGTCTATGGTCTCTGCAATGTGTCGACCTGGTTCTGTGTAATATTTATGTGATGCACGGCCCGGGTCCCTCCACAAACACGGTCCCTCCACAACGTTTGTGGTATAGCCGACAACCATTGAAGATAGATATGTCGACAGAGTATACATTCTTTAAACTCCTTCGGAGCGAAGCTTCCGATTGTGTTTGCTCGATTACCTAACCGCCATGTTTCTGTTTGTTGATCTATAATGTCACTTTTTTCTCTCAATATAAAAGCAACAGTTAAATTAACAATAGGATATTATTCGACACCTAAAACTGATGTAATACCTCTCCCCACATTCAAACACAAAACGGAGAGAATCCAAATTCCTGTAGCATGCAGTTAAAACAGTTTGTGAAGTTAGCTGTCCAGGGTATTGATGTACCAGATCTTCAGTCATTGAAGCTGACACATGTGAAACGTTGAATCCATTCGTTAGATAGGATAGGGGTATCAAGCCTTAACTGTACAATTTTTAGTGTCCACAATTTTGCAAAAAAGACGTTTCGTCTGAAGGGCAAAGGTGGAGAGGCAGGGGTGGGGCCTGAGCTTAACGATCGATGGCATCAGATACGACATCCTATACTGCAAAAAGTTTAAATTATAAACTATGTTATAAACTATCATGTGATAGGCTATTTATTTCGACTTCTTTCAACTACTGAAAAAAACCACTTGTCTAACAACTTTCTGTGGCCTTCGCTTACTTTTCGCTTTCTTTCTACAAATCATCGTCCCGAAAACCATACGAATTCCCTTTCTAGATGACTCTGCACGAATACTTTGCGCAGAGAAAGAGCTTACAATCAACGGCTGCGCTACGGCTGCGGCTACCCTTGTGATTGTCGTCTCAGACATACGTTACCTAATCGTCCATTTTCTATGGCCAATTCAAGAGCCGTTCTTCCCTTGGCGTCTCTCACGTTGATGTCATCGAATTCTGTGGCATTGTTGAGTGCCGTTTCCAGAGAATGGATGTCCCCCTTCTCGGCGGCGGTCAGGTACACACGGACAAAGCTGGACTTCGTCGTCGCCATCGCTCTCTGATGAACGCTCGCGCAACAGAAAGAGCGAATGGTTAGCTAGTCGAAAGTAGCGAAGTCGCTGGTGGCACATACGGGTCTCATGCGCACGACTGTCATCACAGCATGTAAACGACGTGAATGCTAGAACGTCTAAATAGTTGAGCTGGTTATGTAATCGCGAAACTATTATGGCTACCCGATCTTGGATTGCGCTCATACTAGCTTCAGTGAGCTTGAGATAGCTTTTGTCCACGGTCCTCCAAAGGACCGTGTTTTGAACTAATGCTGCGAAAGCATGGGTGTATTGTAAGCGAAAGGTGACCAGCTCAAAATAATGTTTTGCAAGCTATTTAAGCTGGATACAAACTCAAAATAATGTTTTGCAAGCTATTTAAGCTGGATACAAACTCCAGCAGATGTCGTGAGTATTTTAGGCCACAAATGCGAAGCTTTACCGTCTCTAAGGCAGCATTCACAAACACTTGGGGGAGGGGAATTGATGGGAGGATTTGAAAATACCAAGGGTATATTGGGGGCATTTCAAGAAATTTTGGTGATGAAGGGGTGCACTCGAAATGAAACTGTGTCTGATTGATATGAAATATGTGTGTAGTTGTCACGTAAATAACAAGTCACGAAAAATAAATCCTATGGAAAAAACACATTTTCAGTTCTGTTTTATTGTTAGGAACACATACACAAACATACAGGTCCAGGTACTTTCTCACACCCAAAGGCATCAACCAAGATCACACGGAACTGCTCCACTCTCTTTGTTTTATGTTTCATAGAGCATTGCAGAGATTACGGTCAGACACTTGTACCAATACACAATATTGCAGGATTTATGAAACAGCTCATCCACAACTTTTGCAGCATTTTCTAGCCGAGACAGGAAACCTAAAGTTTGAGCTTAAAGCAGTAAGGCGAAATGGAACGCTGTTGATAACCGCACAGAAAACAACCTGTGAGACGTAAGACCCTATTTCCATATGGCACCGGGGAACAGTATACGTCACAATCTGATAGGCTTTCAGTATGGGTGAGAATAAGCCATTACGTGACCCAAGAGTGACCTAACTCCATTAACAGCCGCAACTTTTTGGCTGATTTATTGATTATTTTGTTTTGTGTATCCACTGCAGTTTCTTGTTCTGTTCCCAAAGAGTGATGAATATGTCCATTCCAAAACCAGGCAAAATCATAGAAGTCTGAATAGGGCATTTGAACGCGTTTTGGGTTTGTTAGGAGAGACATTAGAGAACTTTTGTGGGATTCTCCCGCTGCCGCCGCAGCTAACCCTCCAGAGACGCTTATGAATGCAGCCTAATCAGTGGTTAACACATGTTTCCCTTGAAAACATGACGTATGTTTTTTGAAATTAATTAGCTATGAAAATCATTCGCATATTATGCCAAAATTAGAAGTAAAATGCTGAACTCCTTTTTACGACGACTCAGTTTAATCAGGAATTTCAGATGCATTTCCATCTCACATGGACCTTTCACAGGCCAAGAAATTGCAAGGATTGCATTTCATTCCTACGTGGGGACCCATTGTGTTTGGGATGGAACGCTAGCACAAAGCTGCTCAAATATATGTAACACTGCGAGTGAAAGCTCTACCCGGCTGTTACTGTGGTTGATGGCGATGGGAGATGCAGGTGCCGCCAACCAAGCTGTTCGTGCAAAAGGTGTTCGTGCGCAGTTTTTCAGCGGGCGGGCAAATTTTAAAACTAATCAGCGGGCGGGGAGAAAAAATCGATATTTACTGTGGGCGGGGAGAAAATTTTGGACAGTGGGTACCTGAACATACGTAGAGGGAGGGGAAACCGTAGTTGATTGAAGTTGAGGAAGAGGGACCAATGTTCCAAGGTATACTGCTAGCTGCTCGCACGGTTTTGTGTTGATTTGGGTTGCCTAGTGGGTATCTAGAGGGCAAAGGGGAATTTCAGTAGTGGGGAGAGGGCAGTGGGGAGCTTGAATGGTTGTGGGAGTGGGGGAGCGGGCAGACTGTAGATACTGTAGGGCAGTGGGCATCAAACTTCAGTGGGAGGGCACAATTTCCGTGTATGCCAGTGGGAGGGCAGTTACGAACACTGCATGAAAACCCAATAATACTTACTGTATTTGCATGGATTATTGCCTGTATTTTAGCTGAAGAGTGCATATACAGACGAATACAGTCAATAATCCATTGCTTGTATTCAGCAAGCCTGTATTCATGTGGATTCATGTGAATTCACGTGTATTATTCTATAATACAGGTAACTCATTAGTGTGAATTTATCTGTATTGTTGCGTTTTCAAGCAGTGGAACAGCTCTACTTTCCCCTCCAAATTTTAGGTGAAGGTCAAAAACACGTAAAATTGGTATATTAGCCTTCAAAACATGTTTTGTGATGATTTTGCGAAATTGATGAAATTTATCAGTTGGCGGCACCTGGAGATGTATGCTGGCCCGCTCAAGGACAGTTCTAAAACAGTCCGTCCTTCAAAGAGGAGGAACTGTAACTGAAAGAACTGTGAGATCACAGTCATCTGTGGTCGGTCTATTCCGCTCGGCGTCTATGCCCCCATAGACGTGTGTACATATGCTCTACTTCTCTAGCCTAGAATCATATTCGTCCGCTTGCCTCCGTACGGGAGTGGGTCGGAGGTACGGAGGCAAGCGGACGAATAGGATTCTAGGCTACTACTTCTCAGGCATAAGCTTATGTACACATGTCTGTGGGGGCATAGACGCCGAGCGGAATAGACCGACCACAGGTGACTGTGGCCAGATACAACGGAAGTCAGGTACTGTTCAGTATCTGTTAACGGCAAGCAGAATATAACCGAAGCATCGATTTTGGGAAAGATACTATTTATTCTTGTCGTCTCAAGTTATGTACCGGACACGGGCATGTTTTGAATCGAATTGCAATCCGACTGTCCGCCGGCGAGTTCCGTGTGTTTGCGATAAACGCTGTCACCTTTTTCAAATACGTGCGGTGATTTAGATCCGATATGGCATTTAGATTCGCCAATTATTGGAGATGATAAGGAAGCGTTCAGTTATTACGGCTGGCGTGGGCCGGCAAAATCCAGGGGGGTCACCTTAAATTTGAAAACTGCAAAGGAGGGGATCATGCATTTTTCAAACAGCTCAGAGGGGAGTCACTTAATTTTCATAAGTATCCATCTCGTCAAAAAGCAGTTTCAGTGTTCAGAAATATTCTGAGAGATGAAAATGATTCGCTGCATGATTTCATTCTCTGAAGTCATTTAACTGTAAAAATCTGAACAAAAGTATAATTATCTGTCACATGAACATCTTGCCTTGGCAACTCTGAGGCTGGTCTTATTGTAAATTGAGCTCACTGAGGGAAATGAACAATTCCTATTACTTAAATATTAGAGATATAGCAAGTTTTGTCAGGGAAATTATTTAACAGTTACCTGTAGACTACTAGTACCATGAAAAGTGAAATTATACTTTTAGGTGAAATTCCAATATCATAATTGTTGTCGAAATCTGAACTTTCAAATACCCTATTTGAATCAAGTACATTGCATCAATTATCAAACACCTATAAAAGCACAAATTAATTTAGTGTAGCATTGTAAAAAAATTATTCATAGTTTTCTCATAGACTCCAATGTATAGTGAATCAACATTTTGGTGAAATTCCAAAATCCAATTTCTTGCACATATATCAACCTTTCCTACTCTAACTAAGTACTTTAAAATGAATTATCAAACGTCCATAAATACACCGTGACAGATTTGGCTAGTTTTGTATTGGAAAGAAATTATTCATGGTTTCCGCATAGACTACCATGTATGGTGAATCAACATTTCGGTGAAATTCCAAAATCCAATTTCTGGCTAACATATCCATTTGTTACCTCCCTAGTCTAATCAAATCATTAATATTAATAATCGAGAGTACATAAATTCACAGATTTACCTATTTTTGTATTTGAAAAAAATCATTCATAGTTCCTCATAGACTCCCATGTATAATGGATGGACATAGTCAGAAGGGGAAATTTGAACATTAACACCTTGTAAGTTTGTAAGGACGGTCATTTGAAAAAATCTGAGAATCTTTTTGGGGGATTCTATCGCCCCCAGAGGTGTATGTGTGTGCAGCTTTACTCAAGCAATGGGGGGGGGGGGGGGTCATGAAATTTTTGTCATCTTAAAAGGGGGTCATCAAATTTTTGGTGCAATGGGTAGGGGTTCACTTATTTTGACTGATGCGCAGTGAGGTTTGGCCGTAATAACTGAACGCCCCTAACGATCACGAGTTCATCGTCCGGCAGGGCAACAAACTTTGTAAATGTTATATAACACTCAGCAAACCAACTGCAGATGCAATATTTGCTTTGGTCATCGTGGAGCAAAGTAGCGTTTCACTTTTTGCATGGTAATAGCGTAGTTAGGGCTAGACATATGCAACGATAATTATTTCATCCAATGCTGAGTATTTTCCTTTTTCAAGCCTTCTTCGAAAATACAAACTTACTCGTTATGTAAACCGACCCACTCGAAGGGGGAAATATTTTTGGTTGATCGAGTCAAAAATACTTGATAACGGGCAGCCAGCATCATCGTAAATTTCCAAGGGGAGGGGGCCCCGACATAAGTGGTCACGTGACAAATTTTGTCCCAATTCAAATTTTAATATTAACTCCGTTACTGTGACATGTTTTCATTCTCATTTCAAAATATTAACGATTGGCATCTTCCGTGAATTTAGTGTGTGGCTTCACCAACCGATTTTTCAGCTCTGCCTCACACAAGTTTCGTGCATGCCACGTAAAGCTGCGACATTCTTTCATCGTGACGTTGGTTCCATTATCGTTTGTGGCTGGTCTTCCGTATTCACTCTCTTTTCATTGCACTAGAATGTCGTCTTAAAGTCAACAAGCGTAACATGTCGTACGCCCGGGGGCAGTACGCCTGCTTTTCCTACAAATGTGAGTGCACGGCAATTTGTTAGGCGCAGAAGAGAAGCGCACTAAACTGAAGTGCATCTGCAGCGGTCAAGACCACCTCACTTGTCGGGAAAGAGTCTCCTAAACATGCTAAACCATGTTCTATCTCTTTTTCCGATACGCCACGCGACTAAGTGTAAACCAATGAAGATAATCAATGAAACGTAAGATGTAATAATTGGCAAGACCACATTTCCACCACACACTATACATTTTACAATGTCATGTAGATGGTTTAGACAATTTTTTGAACAGTGAATTCTAAATAAAAGATTGGGAAAATATAAGAATGGAACAATATCCTTGATGGTAGAGTGCAGGAAAAGTGACAGAAGAAAGGAGACTAGCAGAAAATGAATAATGAATGCTGATAGCTGTTACTAGCCAGCACAGTGACTTAAGGGATGGACCATTTGACTTGGGAGGGGGGATTGGCAGATTGACTCTGGAGCATATATATTTTTTCTCATTTTTTTCAACTTTGTGAATTCTGTCATCTTTTCTTTCTCACTTCCCTCTCAGAGGAATCCGCTTTTTTGGTGCGCATTCGCACTCTGAAATGCCCGTATCCATCAATGTTATTATTGTCAAGATGCTTTTCTTCACATGACATGACAAGGAAAGAAATGTACAACGGCACAAAGTTCACATGGCAAACAGCATCTACTTCAGAATGCCGAAGAGTTGGAAAGAATTATAGATAGAATCTTCCTTTACTGCAGCAAAATTACTGATGGAGACAAATAAGAAGTTATCGAGGTCTCAATCTGTGAAAAACCACTACCACTGTCAGTGATTAAGTTTTTTTCTAGATAGTAGGCTAAAATAAAGGATGTGGCACAAACCGACCAAGGATTTGAAAGACCACAAATACATAGAGCTAGTAGGATACTGAAATGACAAAATTAATGTGTTATTTCTGTACGTTATTTTTTGTTATGCGCAACAGAGAATATGAAAATTGAATTTTACACATTAAAATGCGGTTCTGCAGAGGTCATTTTGAGTATTTTAAGAAGAGTTTTCATGAAGATTCAAAATATATTAGACACAAAATGATTTCCCATTATTATCAACAGAGAAAAGTGAATATTCCAATAGGAATACTTTATAAGTTTTTAAATAATTAAAGCGCAGTGGTCGTCGCGCTGCGCATCCTCCTGAGGGGGTCCCCCTCTGTTGTAAACAAATCCAAGAACGCCGCACATGTTACGGGTTGATTGTAATGTTTGCGATATTGCCGCTTGTTAAAATGGCGGCTGATCTGTCACATGTATACCAACTAACCAAATGTAACACGCGATAAAAGGTCAATTAATCTAAGTTAAATATCTGCTGAATATTGAACAATAATAATGCACGCTGGATTGAGATCACATTTGCTCATGATTTTCTTGAATCAGTTGAATGGGGCTCGGCTACTGTTATCTCTCGAGCCATAGAGCTA
This sequence comes from Ptychodera flava, assembly GCF_041260155.1. NCBI lineage: Eukaryota > Metazoa > Hemichordata > Enteropneusta > Ptychoderidae > Ptychodera > Ptychodera flava. Next base: position 15,759,169 of record NC_091944.1, on the reverse strand, counting down.
GACGTACGCATGTACGCATGTATACGCCAACAGACTATCAACGACCGGGCTCTAGTTTTCGACATCGCTAGCAAGGACGAGAGCTTTCATTTCAAGAGGCCCGACAGGAGTACAAAGACAACAACCCAAACTACAGAAATCTACAGCTCGCAGAGCAATGCCCGCTGCAGCAAGAAGCATCTCTGCATCTGTTCCGTTCCGTGGTCTGTATGAACGTCCGTGTCAAACCGGGTATATGGCGCGCTTCACTCGGCTGTGGAGAATCCAACTCAACTACAAAGTTTACCCCGTTTTGGGGTGCAAACGAGAATTCCGAGTAGGCCTACAGGTATCAAGTCAAGCGAAGGACCTTTCATAGGTCTTCTTGTTATGTGGGGGTTATCTCACTTGAAAAAGGATTCAGACCTACCCGGCAATCAGGAGGTACAACAACGAAGTTTGCCCAGCACCGGTAGGCCTACACCAGCTAGCGGTTGGATCACTGCCATGACCGTGCACAGGGCCGGGGCACAGGATCTCTCGATACGTCTATGCACGGTGTAGCCGTGCAATTTTCCTGCCAAATGCCGCGAAAACCCGCTCGTTTTGTCTATTGTTTCCTGTCATTTTACTATTTCTTACCACGTAATACTAGGAGAAGTAAGACATGGTGATCAACAGTTGGTTGTGGGCCAAGTCGTCGCGGGCCGGTACGTTGTGGGACCGGATTCTCTATATCCGTGTACGTCAACGCGGTGACCGTCTCCCAACAACATCTCTCGTGTCCTGCTCTGGCTTGCCGATCATGGTCTTGAGTGTAATTTTTGTGTTAGGCATTGTGCTTGTTGCTGGTCTACATATATAGGCAACGTTGATCATTTTAGTTATGTATTTTCACTGTACTCCTATTGAAGTTGAGAAGACTTATGTTTACAAAAATTTATGTTTATCAACAAAAAAATCACGCACGCGCAGCGCGACGACACCTGCGCTTTAATGCAAAGAAATTTAAATTAATGCGAAATCAAAATACAGCTTCTGCATATGTACATATTTGGGATTTCTTATTTTTCGAAAGTTCATATGATACATTGGTCCAAATTCAGGGAATAACTATTCATATTGGAATGTAGCTTCTATTTGGATATTAACATGTGTATCCTATAACATGCTTTGAAAGACAAAATAAATCTTCAATGCATATCGAGACATTTAAGTAGGTCTATTTTACGGCAAATTCTTGCACCCTTGTTCAATCCAACGGTCACATTGGATTGCAAATGTTGTGCTTAAGGTATACAGTCACCTGTAATCTAAATATGCCCATATATGGTCAAAGGGGCGTTCCTTGGTATTCAAAATGCCCATGTGAGGGCGCTGTTTTTAAAAAGCGGCCACCCGCTTAAAATCTGTGATTGGTTAGATTTTCTCTTTCCATGGTATCTGTGGCAAAATTGGAACAGGTGACAGTATACCTTTAATGTTGTTGGACACTGAAAAAGAGGAGTTTATGGAAACATTTAACTTTGGTGTAAGGGCAAGAGCCATGGTACGACAAATAATTTTGTTGACAAGTCATGATCATCTTGGCACACTAAGAACAACAATTGACGCACGATATCCAGTGCAGGCTATGTGGACAAGCTGAATCGAGTAATCCATCCTGCAGGTGAGAGGATGAGAAACTGAAGCGGAAGCACACCAAATGAATAATGCTGATTAATGTTTCAAATTAAAACACTGGGTACACGTAAAACGACAGCAAATGTGGGTTCATTATGAAATGTAATGAATTTAATCAGATGTTAGGTCGTGACCAAAGGGTGTGACGAAAATGGATCAAGTCATGAAAATAAGGCTCCCGAAGGGAACGCAGAAATTGTAAGATATTATAACCAGATATGAACTGTAAATGCTCACGTGTTTCATTATATATTGCAGTTATGTGTAAATTTGAACCTTTGCCACATGTTTGCAACTTCATTGAAAGTATTATGATCAACATAATGGACAATATTTACCACAGATTACCTCTATAGGTCATTAAGTATTCAAATACGCAATTACCTGAAATAGAAATAATTAATTTCTTTGACTGCTGTCACTGTATCACCTCTTTATATAGCAAGTGTAATTGCCTCTTGTCAAGTCCTTCAAACTAAATATTCCAAACTTTGAAAGCTCATTAGATATGCAAACTATAAATTAGCTGACTTCCAATTAAATGACTTCCAATATTGGTATAACCTGGTATAATCATCAATGTACATAGCATGTTATGCCAACTTTGATCAAATAAATCCAAGTATATATCCCTAATTAGGAAAGCTCATTAAATACACAAATTAGGAATTGGCTGAAGCAAAAATGCTTAATGCCTTTCAATAATGTTAGCCTACATAATGGTATCTTTAATGTACATAGCAAGTTTCATCAATTTTGGTCATGTAAATTCAAATATATATCCCTAATTTCAAAAATTCATTAAATATGCAAATTAGGAGCTGCATGAAGTAAAAATGCTTAATGACTTTCAATAACGTCGTATTATAGTATCTTTAATGTACATAGCAAGTTTCGTCAACTTTGGTCTCGTCAATTCAGATAAATACCCCTAATTAGGAAAGTTCATAAAATATGCAAATTGGGAATTGGCTGAAGTAAAAATGCTTATTGACATTTAATAATGTTCTATCATAGTATCTTTAATGTACATAGCAAGTTTCATCAATTTTGGTTATGTAAATTCAAATATATATCCTTAATTTCAAAAGGTCATTAAATATGCAAATTACGATTTGGATGCAGTAAAATGCTTAATTACTTTCAATAATGTTAAATCATAGTATCTTCAATATGGATACAAAGTTTCGTCAATTTTGATTGAGTAAATTCAGATATATACCCCTAATTAGGAAATTTCATTAATATGCAAATTAGTAAATATCTTTCACGTCACCCCTTAATTACTTTCACAGCTGTATATCTTGATGTGATCAACATTTGTAGCAAATCTCATCAAATTGTGTGCAGTCGTTCTCGATATATATCCGTTTTTTCTAAAATAACTAATTTATGCAAATGAGCAAAAAGTAAGCAAGCCACCAACCAAAAACTAATCAGTTCTTGCCATTTGCAAACTGAATCTATGTACCAGATTTGATTCTTATCTCATGAGCCGTTTTTGAGATATTGAGCACACAGACAGACAGACAGACAGACAGACAGACAGACAGACAGACAGACAGACACACAGACAGACAGACATCGCTGTGACATATGCTCACGTGTGTCAACACGTGAGCAAAAAATGGTGCTCCCGAATGGCGCGCCGAAAAGGAAAGACTTAAAGTAACTGTCCTGGCATTATTTTTCATTTCATATCTGCTGGCAATCTTATTTATTTTTCCTGCAATCATTGGCTGCATTTATTAAGGCAATCTCTCGGGATCTTCCCCTCCCCCCAATCTTCAAAGCTTCAAATGGTCCGCCCAAAAATAAATTCTGAGTGAAGGAGTTCCGCGCTTCTTACGAGATAGGTGAACAGCTGCTAAATATTCCCTTAGCGGCTAATAATAACCTGAAGGCCAACCCCAATAACATTTTCAGCAAAGTACGTCAGCTCAATATAGCTACTTAATATCCAGTCTTTCGTGACTATTGACAGTCGTAGCTGAATAGTTGATGACCGTTTCAAATATGTATGTATGTATGTATGTATGTATGTATGTATGTATGTATGTATGTATGTATGTATGTACGTATGTATGTATGTTCACTGCAAAAACTACACTGAATGTATCACTTTAGCGGTTCTCTCTGTGTTTCTTTAGCGGTTCTCTCTGTGGCGTCTCCGCTAGGCGACTGATGCCGTATGTTGTGGATTCGGATTGAAAACTAGCCGTATTTTCTACCCTGGGTTGGTAACTCTGCTGGTGGACAGAATTGTCCCCTAGGTTATCGTTCGCCCAGTTAAAGCGATGTATTCGTTGCTGTTCGCTTCGATAAAGTTTGTATGTGCGATGTGTGATAGTGAGCATGCGTGCGTGAGTGCTTCACGAACTCTACAACGTGTGGAGCGGTCTCAGTCAGAAAAATGTAACAACTTAGCCGGCTATCTTTTTTGGGAGTGGAGATTTAGCCGAGCGGTTCTCTCTGTGGCCTCTCCGCTAGGCGACTGATGCCGTATGTTGTGGGTTCGAACCCGATTTGAAACTAGCCGTATTTAGCAATTTGTTTTGACAATGACGGTGAGTTGAAGACAGAATTTTGTTCATGTGACAATTTTACGTAAAAAACATGAATTCCAAAAATACTAAAATGATCAAAATTTTAAAACTCAAGAATTACTTGTTCAATTAGCAACCAACAAATTTAACTCCTTGTAGAGTAGAACAAGTTGGACTGCTGTTCGTGAACGTATGGCATTGCACATACCATAGATTGTAGTTCTTCTAAGGTCTATTATATGCACACACTAAGGACAAAGTCGGATGACATTGTCTGGTATCATAAGTAAAACATTTTATCATTTTGTATCAAAATACACTGTAGGAGACTTACATCGCTCAGGAAATATCGATTTTGAAAAGTATCGAATAAAAATTCCATACTCCCAAATGTTATGGATAATATCGTCTGATGTCATATGTTTTATATCAATGTGAACGTACAACACCAGCGGTAACATCGATACTGTCGGACTGGCGAAGATGTGTTTAAAATCATAGTTTTAAAAACCTAGACGTTTAATCGGCAGTATCCGACACCTATCTGGTATTTTAACGCACGGCATTGTCGGGCCACAGGTCAAGATGTGGTGAAAAATGGAGGGACCGTTGAAAAATGTATACTTTTGAGAATGATAGCACACGATACAGCTGATAGTATTCAATACGACTGGGTGCTTACCGAGAATACCTGAAAATAGTGATCATTGCCATCTACATTTCTTATCTCGCAACTGGATGATATATATATATATATATATATATATATATATATATATATATATATATATATATATATATATATATATATATCTCTCAACTGGATGAGATTGATATATATATATATATATATATATTATATATATATATATATATATATATATATATAATATATATATATATCTGATATCGTTTATATATATGTTCAATGTCGAGCTGTCCTCAAACTGGTCATTCGCATAATACTCTACCACGCGACATTAGGCCGGAAATTGCCAAGCTGTAAGCCCTGCAAGGTGCAAAGGTCGATTTTGCATACGCATTTCATTGAGTCTCGTCCCATGCGTGCGGCAAACACGCAAGTGGCAGAGGCAATTCGGTGTACACAGTGTCACTGACGGTTCGACGTGCTCAGCTAATTCCAACTTAACAAGCTTGGGACATCAACGTAAGTAGATCTCGTCCATGTTTTGTTGATTTTATCAAAAGTTTACATTCTTGACGCAAAACAACCGTCAATCGTCTTTCTCTCCGAGAGTCCACGGGAAAGTTTTCATCTTGTCAGTCTTGTTGCGGTTTGTTTACAGCGCTGAGCGGCTTATCCTATGCACCTTTATAGGTCAGCTTGGTACAGACAATACTCAATTGCAGTGCAGAACTTCGTACCTGCACTATACGCACTGATCACGACATCTTTACAACTGCTATGGTTCTAACAACATCCAATCCCATGAAACACGGCATTGCCTATCCTTTTGCTTGGGATAAGAATATGGAAATATCATGGAGGTAGCTACTACCTCCATGGAAATATACAGTATCCTTTAAAATATCGCTCCATCGCAAGCTACGGCCTTCTTGAACATTGGATTATAAATGATGTCTACACGTCAATAGTCATGAAGCTAGCTCCATGATCAGACCATGTGTTGAAGCAACGAAAAAAACAATGTTATCTCGATTCTTTTCTTTCCCCTAACTCATAAATAACGCGCTCGAGTCAGTTCGTCAACACACTGTCCCATTGCTTGAGCAAGGTCGTTCTACGGTATCTGAAGGAACAGCGCTAGTGAATGAACGGACAGATGGGTAATGAATACATCAAGTTCGTTGTTTGTCGAGGTTGTTTTTGCAGTCTGTTTTTTTTTTCATGTGAAAATATCAACGGATTAGTCTGGTCAAGGACTCCATGTAGCCCGATCTCTACCTCTTCACCGTAGCACACTGTTTCGGTTGTTTATCGACGTGCGTCACCGTGTTGTTGATTGCCTTGCCAGGTCACGGAGGTCCCGGATAGAACCCGTATATCGGATGACTCTACTGCCACAGTTTGAAGGACGTTTAGAGTACATTGACAATGTTCAAATGAATCAACAAATAACTTCTTGTCAAATTTGTATGGTATTTTGTACTCTCTATGCTGGGAAATGAGGGCTACTATCTTTGTTTGCAAAGTAAATACAAGGTTTGTTTCAAGTAATCGCCCGCATCGAAAACCCTTGTTTCCTGTTCTGCGCCTGCATTACTTCAAGACACACCTTTCTTTCAGGCGTGTGCTCCCGATAAAACCCATGCAGATTGGAACAAGGGACGGAAAGCGTTTTGCAGTATGAAAGCGTATCTGGCGTTGTAATCTCATACTAGGATATAGGAAACATAAGAATCATGTAAAATCACATCACCGCATCACTTTCGCCCAATGTCAAGGTCAACAAAACACGATTCCAATGTCTCTTCCGTCGCCTCATGTTTGTCTCCTGTCAAGGACATCTCCCTTTGTGTGAAATGTGAAGGGTCGTTGAAATTTCACTTGCTGTTGACCTGGCGTAACCAGAGCCGTGTTTGTCGGAAAGAAGGGTGTGGGAATAAAAAAGTACACACCAACTTCTCTTAGACTAGGAAACTACTTTGGGGTGTGACTCCTCCTTTGCTTCTATATATCGCCATCGTTGCACCGTGCACGTAAACACGTGGTAGGTTCATAGCGAATCTTATAAGATTGGTTTCAGGACAGTGTATTGGAGCAAAACTATATTTCAGAGTAGTTTGTCATTGTCATTATGATTTTCTCTTCCCCCCAGCGCTAGAAGAAAAGTATCCTGATCTGGATCGGCGCTCGTATCATCTTTTGAAAGTACACTTACCTCCATGCATCACAATGCATGGACTGTCCATGCATAAAGCAAGGGAGTGTCAGTGGCTCAGAAAGAGCATGGAGGTAGCAGAGGCAGCAGTGACAAAAAAGTCGGCACCCACGAAATGTGGTGTCGGTTTTTAAGGGTGTATTAAGGTAGCTTTCTGCCTTTGTTTTGGTATTTTGAGATAAAAACACGATTTTTCTTTTATCCCTGAAAAGTATTCCTATAATATTGATCTTCCTTGTGTGTAGAATATCTTGGTCGTGAAGTTCCTGTTTTTGGGTGAAATTTTGGAATAAAAATGTACGAGAGGCACAGGTGTACATTTTGGCATTTGAGACTACCGTTAAGTCTTGATTGACAAGGGATTACGCTAAGCAAGTAGCGTCACAGTATTCACATGCACTTAGACAACATCCGCTGTGAAAATCCCATTAACACCTACCGTTCACTGCGTGGGTCAAGACCATAGAGTGTACCTGGCGAAAGGTGGGTCTTACCGTTTTTCTCATAGGGGTGGCCGCTCCCAAAAGATCATAATTTATCGACACAATCGGACAAGGTCAGACTTATATGACATTGTTGACGGTACAATTTCAGATTACAAAAATGGCCCACACACTAAATGTTTTATCTGGGACATTTTTGTGCTTTTGTAAAAGCACCAGGAGTGGTGGATAAGTTTCGTAATGTTAAACATCTTTGAAGAGGCTGTCCCGTATACATAAATGGTACGTTCCACTGGCGGCCTCAGTAACAGCGGGAACACTTGAATACCGCAACAGACACCCTTCACATCTTCAACATTCAAGCAACATTCGCCTCTTTCGGCCGAAGTTTCGGCTTCTTTTCGCCCCAAGACATTTCGACACCCCCATTACGATTTGTTTTTTTTTTCCCTTCAAACTTATAAGTAACTGACAGACCAGTCATATTCATAAGAGTGACCTTTGCGTTCTGACCAGTATGACTTTTACAGTGCCGTTTAGGCGCCGCTTTTCAAACTTTGACAGTGTCGGCGGCTATTGCTATCGAAAATGATATGAAACTCTTTCCTCACGGTTTTTCACCATGTTCTCACAAACTTTAAAGCATGTGAATGCTGACACTATACTTCTCAGTGTTTTGATTTGTAACATTTGGCACGAGTTCCCCCACCAGGTAGTGCCGAAACGTCTTTGGTCGCGTTGCCTAAACGTCTTGGCGTCGGAAATTGTGCGGCCGAAACGACTTTGCGCCAAAAGGTCTAGAAACCCGACATTGTCCGTTCGATGAGAATACTGAGTGAGTTGAACAATTTATGAATAAAAATGAAATATCAGAAACCGCGGCTCTTGAACTACTTGGGATTAGAAAATACAAGGTGGAAACAAATTGAATGGGCTTCAAGACATCGACAGGAAATTTTCCCAAGGCAAAATACGTAGCAATGCAGAAATCACGCGCCACAAAACAATAGCTGCTTTGGTTTGCAGACGTTTTGGCACAACGGCAGTGAACTGAAATGTCGAAGTCGTTTCAATCCCGCGGTCCCGTTTTTCCTTGTCCCATTTCGTTACCGACCTTGACAAGGTAATACGTCGACTAACAAATGTTCATCGTACACCGGACGAATGTGAATCAAATGATTTTATGGGAATGGACACGACAACATTGTTATCAGTTATCATGGCAGTAGCCAAAATGCTGCAGGACCGAAGACAAATTTCAATATGAATTTGACCGTCACAACGTAATAACGTAATCGCCCTGAGTTTTCATCAACATGTCATCATTGGTCGGTAAACCATTGAATGAGACGCTTACGGGCTAACTACTTGAATACAGTGCAAAACACCATCCTAATCCTGAAATTTACATGTAATGAAGACGGGTCTGATATCATATTCGCCTGGAATCGATGGTACTCATGTTGGATACGAACGACAGCAGAGAGTTATCTATCTGTGACGTATGACGCTTGACGAGCGGTCTATGGCATGCAACTTGCGCTTGATGAAATTACGTACTTTTCTCTATGTTCATGTTTTCTCAACTTCTCTCCTTTGACTTATGCCGCCGACAGGCGATTGGCTCATCTTAGCATAAATGACTCCAGAAACGGTCTTCACCCACAGAAATGCTGTACAGAGTGAGGACGAACTATTGTCTCAGAAATTCTCGTAGTTTGATTAGTGTTAATCGGTTTTCAAGGCGCGTGAAGATCTAAAAAATGGCTGCTTACTAGAATCCTCGTTACTCTAACCGTAATGGATCACAGCATGGAGCTGTTCTTTTTATCTCCATGATCACATCACCGCAAATGTACATCCACATACAAACGCAGATATTTTTGTTGTCAGCCAATATTCTTTTCTCTATATCACTCATCGGGCTCGCTTTCATTCCGCAGCCGTGAGTCGTTTCCGAGGTCGAATCGAATGCTGCCATAAACTTACACTACAGTGTACGCTTGTCATGGAGGTAATTAGTCCAAGCGCTCGTGTAGACGGCATCGAGATGCCGTAGCAGTTCCGACAGTTAGGTCGAACAGTTAATACTCTATTTAAACCTTACAACTAATCAGTCAACAGATTATGCATAATCCCTTCCCTGGCACTCCCCAAGTTTATTTACTCATCAGCTACTGTGTAGATTGCGCTCTAAAAAGAGTACAACGCTCCCAAATTCACCCATTTTACTAGCCTCATTTCGACCGTTGACACTGATTTCAATGAGTGAATATACTGTTGAAGTTGAACACTTTGATTTCACTATCTGGTTTTAGTGTTTTGTCGGTTGAGTACATTGTTTATTGCCATTCAAAAGGAAAAACCCGAACCAATTTACTAAATCGCCTTTTTCTCAGTTCGGCATTTTGTCACATTGCAGCACGTTCAAAAGAGTTTAACTCGAGAACGCGTGAACGAAGTTCACCAGATTTTCACAGACGTTTGTCGAGTAGGTTGTCTCCAAAATCGTGTCTCAGTTTTTTATGAAGATTTTTAAAGTCGAGTTATTGCTGCTTAATTAGGCGGCATTGTAAGACTAATCGGTGGATAAACTTTGACTCAACGATGTGAAAAAACTAAGGCCTTTTTCAAAAATCTGAGACACGGTTTTGTAGCCAGTATTCTGAAGACCAATTGCCCGTTAACACCTAAACAATAGCCCCTATCCGCTCAGACTTAAACTTTTTTACGTGAGACCACCCATTTTCTTTACACTTTCACTAAGATCTTCAAAAAAATTCATCGCACACTAATTTTCTCGATAAAACAAAAAATTCATAGAAATAGCTTTTAGGTGATATATAATACTTGGGTAAAAGTACACATCTTGATGGCAAAATTCACGTTTGAAAATAGGTCGTCGCAAAGGTGGAAAGCTACTCTCATCATGTTTGTCTTGTAACCAATGTGTTTTTTTACATGAGACTATCGTGTGATTTACTACAGCGGATCAGTCGACCAAACTCATAGCCGTATATTTGTTGTGTGCCTGGCATTTTTTTCAGCACTTTATAAATTGGATATGTGGTGTGATCGTCGGAAAGTTGTGTGTTATGTGCGTGTTGACACTTGTTTGCTAAGGCAAATCAGACATGGACAAGGTGCTCATGACAAGATTAATCAACCTCCCGCAGATCCAGCTGATGAGGCTGCAATAGGTGTGAACAACCCGGAATAGACCGGGGGGGGGGGGGGGTAACTGTCTATGGAACAACGAACTACTTGGCAACGAACTACTTGGCCATCTATTGTTTCACTATGCTTGTCACTGACACTTTTCTCCTTTTGACATCACATAGACAGTAGAAACTACTGTCTATGGTCACCATAATAAAAAAAGGCACTCACATGAGTGACAGCTTCTGATTTGCTTATTTTCATCCAAACTGAACACGTCACGGCAAACCATGAATAAATGCATATCAAATTAGCTGGTCACCCGTGATTTTCACGTGTTGAAAGGGTCTCTGGCCGGACTCTTCCAGGCGGCGTTACTTGGCATTCAAACAGGTATCATAGATCTTGACCTTTAGATCCCTGAGGTCATATATCCATGGATCAAGAAAACCCATTGTTTAGAAATCACTTTTAGCCATGCTGGCTCTTTAAAAAGAGAATTGCAGACTAAAACCCGAAGGGATGGAAAATAAATTGTCAAAAAATTCATAAATATGGTTTCACAGAACTACGTGATCCCATATTCTGACGATCCCTTCCAAAAGAACGTATGATCCTTCCCCAATCTAACAAACAGAGAAATATTATAGTATAGGTTCCTACAGGGTGATTGAGCAAACAGACTTTTCATTGGCCATCAGTTGTTACGGATAGCGTCGTTTAAGTGTTGCTAACGTTATATTTTCAGGAGATGGAAGGTCGAATAAGGCGGTCATCGACTCGTGTATCCCTGTCCAGCCATGATATAGCAGATTTGAGAGCATCATTATCAACGAGTCTAAGACAATCAGCCGAATGGCAGCATTCATTTGCAGATTACCGGGACCAGAGTGCAGAAGAGAAACGTTCTTATACAAAGAGAGAGTACCTCATACTGTTTAGCATGTGTCTAGCCAATTTAGCAGACTTTCTCATGTATAGCGTATTGGCGCCATTTTTCCCGACTCTAGTAAGTGACTTTTTGTACGATGCAATTGTATAAGCGTTTGCATGTCGCCTGTTGCCCCACTCAATTATCAGACTTATCTAATATAAATATTATTTCCTCGATAAAATATTCAATGGAAAACAAAAGAATGACAAACTGTTAATGGGCTGTTGACACATTTGCTAATGCGAGAACCAGGGATTGAGAAGGGTGCCTTTAAAAATGAAGGTTCCCGCTTCTCCTTAAACTTTACCTTTCGTCTATTCTTTTTTCCCGCTTCCTGTGCCATTTCACAAAGGTTGTATGCCTACATTCAAAATGCACAGATCCTCCACGCTACACTGTGGAGTTAGCTAAACCATCGACCCTGAAACGAGAACGCCGGCACGTTCTGCTTTTGCGATGTGCTGTGCACTATTTCAAAACCGTTGATTTTTGTCGTTTGTCTTTGATTCGTCTGCAGGCGACAAAAATGGGTGCCAGTCCTACGCAAGTTGGTCTGGTGTTCGGCTGTTACTCCTTGACCATGTTTTTACTGTCGCCAGTTTTTGGAAAATTGGTAGGTTTCGTCCATCATGTCAAAGTGAACTTGACAATGAAAGGTAACACACCTGTACAGCGGCTACAATCTGAGACACAGTGTATTGCTTCTCCGGTCTGCTGATCGAACAAGTGTTAAAATCAATGTTGTGTAGTTTTCTTTTCTCTATCGGTATCACAGTTTGAAATCTAGTACATGCTGTACAATATTCAGAAAAATGTCATTGCATATTTTTACTGGCATGATTTGTTGGGAATCAATGTCTCTAAACTGACAACCTTTGTAATTTGTCAAAGGATTTTTACAAATCCTTCTCTTCTTCAGAAAAAAAAGAACTTTATAGATAAGGCTTTGTAGAGAGGGCCGGAACAATAACTTCAAATATTCATGTATTTTTTACTTTAATTGATACTCTTCCACACGGTGGAAGTTTCATGGTATGGCTGTGTTTCATAGTGTTGGCTGTGTTTCATGGTGTCGGCTGTATTGAATGCTTGTGACCTAAACAAGTTTTTGATTTGGTCGTTTCGATTTCCCCGATCAGATACCCGTCCTTGGAGCCAAGTTCATATTCTTAGCCGGATCATTTACTGGTGGATGTACCTGCATAATATTCGGGTGAGTTTAAATAAGTTGCTTTGTATCTAATTTCCGATTTCAAAATGGCGTACTGTGGTGAAGGGGCAAGATTTGTTTGCGCAAAATAATTTTGTTTGAATTGTTAGTAACAAAGGGAGCACATTCATACCATCAATCCCCGTCAGAGCCCCCTAAGAATGAATTCATTTTAGCTTGAAACCAAAGGTGTGTCCACGAATCTTCAGTCGTCCTGATAAAGGTGTCCTGTCCTTCCCGTCATAAGTATTTTCATATAAAGCTGGTCGTCCGCTCCACTGTCTATGGTATTTTGCTGCAGTCGTGTTGTTCACAACATCTAGTGTACCGGAGGAAATTGGTGAGACACACAGTAAAAATTCATTTTCTCTCAAATAGTTTCTTAGATCGCCTTGAGCCCGGAGCGATGTTTATTGGGTTTTGTTTCGCCACTCGAATCTTGGAGGCTGTCGGTGCGGCGGCCAGTTCAACGGGAGCCTATGCCATTCTTGCTTCAACTTTCCGACACAATATTGCCACGGCATTTGTGAGTAGAGAACCCCGATTTCGTGTTTTAATCATCAAATCACCCCTGTTTATGAGACAAAGGCTGTGAGAAATTCTCAGAATATAATGTTACTCATACTCAAACTCATGACGGCGACTTATTAATCTCCATTTTTACAGTATATCTATCATTACGATTAATTCCGACTTATAATTGCTTTCACTAAAATCAAATGTTACTCTAGATAAACTAAAGCTTCTTCAACTTCCCATACTCGGTAGACTAAAAGAATCATGTGCTATAGGACGGTTTTTATCTTACTGAATGAGCACAATTACCGAGGGAGGGGGCAGAGAGGGAGGGGGTGGACGGAACAACTCTTGTTTTTCAAGGATTGGGCCTTGAAAATTCTAGAGTACCGTGAAGGAACCTCAAACATTTTGCTCAATGCAAAAAAAAAACCCGATAAATCACTGAATGTGACAGAAGACAATTATTTCGTAAACCAGTTTTGTGAGATTATCCAATGAAACAGCTCTTTCAACGACTGACGATCATAAACAATTTGTGCTTGTGAACACTATGATGTTGTCTGTAAAATCATGGGAATGATAAATGACAGCAAAAGTTGACTATCATGGATGTTTCAAAATGAAATTTCCGCTATCGTTATATGGGCTGTTGGAAAACATTGACAAAATATTTTCTCTTCCACCCCTTTGCCGTCAATGGTGCTCTTTTACTTATCAATTAATCGGTGGTGCCACATTCATACTGTAGAATTTCCGTTGATATTGTTTACAATCAGCGATTTTAACATTGTAGAGTGCCAAAGCGTCTATAAGTTTATTCATTATGAATTTTGTTACTGAACGTGTTTACAGGGGGCAGCCGAAATATTTTGTGGCTTGGGACTTATGATTGGACCTCCGGTAGGTGGCGCACTATACCAGGTAAGAATTTTGTGGTCTTGTCACCCGTAGGTTAAAACTTTGAGAACGTTTAGTTATAATGGTCTCGTATCGACAACAAGAAAATTTTAAATACATAGTAAATGAAAGATTTTCCTGGGAAGGTAGATTTACTGAGATGTGCTACAGTCAACGAGCACGATATTGATTTTGTAAACTTCATTTGTACACTTGTTTGTTGCAGGTGGGCGGTTATTCATTGCCATTCATTGTATGGGGGTCCTTTTGTGTCGCTATCGTCGCTGTCAACTACTTCATTGTACCGGACGAGAAAGGTTGGTAGCAACAATTTTTAGGAAGCTAAAAAAGATAATGCATTATTTAAAGTCTCCTTTCACTGAAACAATCTAAATATCCTGTTTGTTCGAGTGTGAATACCCGATCCCGGTGTCAGCAAGTTATTTCAACAATTGTTAATCCATTTTGACCTTGTTGAAACATAGGGTCTGCGGTTGAATCGATATTGGTAAAATCTCCATGACGACCACACGTAGTCGTCAGAGGTATCCGGTAAATTAGATCATTTGGCCGAGGAGACGCGAATACCACGGTTAACTCAGAACTACTCGAGCAGCAGTATCGTTAAAAATGTTACTCCTTTTGTGGGACGTCTCGCTTTTGCTGTTTTTCAAGCCTCCTTAGAGTACTATGCGCCTAGAAAGTAAAAGACTTAACTTTGCTCAAACTTTCCTAAATGGAACTTTCAGCCATAATCGTAACAATAAATCGAGTGTTACCGTTGCAAATGTTGGTGTTAGAGAAACAAATTACCTAACGTTTACTGATATTTGAAATTCAAAATGGCCGCCATCCCTATGTTAACACTATGGAGAAAAAATAAAATTTTCGATTTTCGATAAACTAAGACGATGAAAATATTTCTTACTCCAAGAGCTTTAAAATGAGCCCTCACAAGTGGTAGATCAGAAGAACTGTAAAAGTTTGGGGCTCATTCTACCTTAAGCCATTCACATTTGATTTTTTTTTCTTGTCAGAGGAATGCAAGAAGACTGCTTCTTTGATTGAGCTACTGAAGATACCATCGGTGATTGTGACGTCAATCTGTGTATTGGCCGGATTCATGGGCATTGGGTTTTTGGATCCTACTCTTGCGGATCACCTCTCTCAGGTATTTTATAGACTAGTAATGAGTACCGTTGGCGATAATGATACCAATGGACACCTATTCTCGTCAAGTCTGATTCCTTGAGATTACAGCCACAGAGTATGAAGGGAAGGATGGGGTCTGTCTAGTTCCCAGGTTATTAAAGTGCATGAAGGCTCCGACCCATATGGAAGCTTTAAAGGGATACAGTCGTCGGAACTGCTCTCAAAGGTCGTATGGGACCCATGCGACCAATGTAAACACTTTATCCAAGGTACGATGGTGATTGATGAAAGTTAAAGCATTTCTGCCATAATCTACATCGTATAATTTAAATATCGCAACTATGTTGATGATGTATATCTAGATATCGTGCACGAAATAGATTGTTTGTAAA
The DNA here is from genome assembly GCF_041260155.1 of Ptychodera flava. Classification (NCBI taxonomy): domain Eukaryota; kingdom Metazoa; phylum Hemichordata; class Enteropneusta; family Ptychoderidae; genus Ptychodera; species Ptychodera flava. Next base: position 15,743,391 of record NC_091944.1, on the reverse strand, counting down.
CAAGAAACTCGCACAGGCGCAGTTCCGACGACTGTTTCCCTTTAATTTAAAGAGACATTCTCCAATCTCTGGTTCTCATATTAGTCGTTGTTGACATTGACGCTTAATGTGGTTTTAATCATTTTATTCCTTTGAAGATCGTGTAAGATTCTGCCCCTTGAAGATTCCACTTTAAATCCTATCACATCAATTCCACTCTTCCTAGTATCCTTACATTTCAAGCTGTTTAGCTCGATGCCCATATTTCAATTGTGTTTAATTCTGTCTTTCTTCTTGCTAGAATTAATTAAATGGAAATCATCCTTCTTCTACGATAAATTTTTGGTATACAGTGATCCGTTGGAGCAATAATCTTAGTTTCCTTCATGCATATTCATACTTAATTTTCGTAAAACATCAAATCTTAATTCATTGAATTGCCATCATCGGTATTAAACAACGACTATGGCCAGATATCGGAAATTTTCTTTGCTGTGTTTTTCGGATTTAATCTCAAGGTCAAAGTATAAACCGATGCTGCGAAAGCAGAGCCTGTCATTCCAATAAAGACGGTCAATTACCTCTACAGGATTGTTCACCCCTAGAAGAATGAAATCTAAGGTTACCGTATTCTCTAACCTCATTCTGTAACTTTACAATTTTTTGCAGTTTAATTTGACTTCAACCCAAGTTGGCTTGATGTTCCTGGTGAATTCCGGCGCTTACGCTGTGTCAGCCTTCTTCTGGGGCTGGCTGACAGATAAATACGTAAGAAGCTATATTTTTCTCAAAGGTTTTGGCTTCCAATTCTCGCCATCTTAAACAGCTTCTGTCTCGTGCTAAGGGGTCAAACCGCATATTGAAATGCATTGTCGTTAAAAAGAAAACTTCTCACCCCAGAAAGAGTTTTATATGGTGATTTTATAAATACAAATGCAAAAGATTCTTCTGTTTTTTGAAATTTGAATCTCGTGCATCTTTAAATCTAGGCATATCTTGTATGGAATTCCTTTATAACCTAAACTATTACTTTGACTTCTGTAATCTTAAATGTTTTACCTATACAAGTCGGCCATATTGAAAATATCGTCGAGCGCCTGAGACTTTAATGACTCACTTAGGTGGCAAAATCGTATTTAAGTGACGAATTCGATTACATTCTCCGAGTCTATACGGCGGTTTATGATGTGCATACGGAAGTCACAGATGATTATGCAATATGAGACGGAGAGAATAAGTCTGCGACACAAAAAGATGCAGCAAAATCACGGTATGAGGACCAAAATCTGCAAAAACAGCCACGCTCATTCAAGTTGGTAGACAGGTCAAAAGGAGGGGTCGTCCAATGTCTGCGCGACTTTCTTGTTGTTTAGCTCACCTCTTCCCAAAGATTGGCGATGAATGTCGAGCAAATTTAGCATTTGATGCATCTTCACAGTTCACCAGTAGCTTTCCAATCACTGCAAGACTTTGTCAAATAAACTTTGGTTGCGTCCCTTTGTTCATATGAAGCTGCTTGGGCCATGGTTTCCAGTTTCGGAATAGCCGCCATTTCAAAATTTTGGATATGCACAAAGGATATTGCAATATGCTTTGCATAGCAAAATCCGTCGTATGGGTCCCATATGCGAAAATACCCTTCCTTTAAATTCAGACAAAGAGGACTCATTCCATAGGGCACAGTCTGAACTGGCCAATAAAAAATCGTAAATTGAATCACGCATGACATGGTATCGATACCATATTATGACGTTAACGACGATGTATACAGATATTGCAATTCTTATTATAGGCTTGTAAAACTAGCACAAACAAATAATTATGTTGTCCACAATTGATTTTTCACAGAATATTCCCAAAGTACTTATGATCGTCGGGAACTTAGCAAGTGTGGCCGGCTATCTGTATGTTGGACCATCTCCCTTCTTTAACATGGACAGGTAGGTTAACACATTGAGGCAGAATTACCGCGCTGTTTCGAATATTTCTCCGATGGTAAAAATCGTTTGTGTTCTGTTTTAATTCTTATGACATATCAGTGAAACGTTACAATTGAAAAGAACACGTTATCTACTGACGATCACACGATTCCACATCTATAATCTGCAGAGTTGTAACTTATTTATATTCGATTGTAGAGCATTCATTTGTGGCGTTTTGGGATGTTTATAACATCATACAGCAGAAACATTCGTTTATGAAAAGCTCCTTTGCAGGTGTTTTTCACGTATTTTGCTTTTCATTTTTTCTGTCTCCAAAGTAGAGATTCTTGCTCTATTCTGAAAATGACGCCAAGTGCCCAGACCGCGGTTCAGCATGTTAACATAGTATGGGTACTGTGCAATGATCATTACTGACGATTGATTCTGGTCCGGACCAGAATTCATGTGTCAACAATACGATACATTGTGTTGGTAAGGTCTGTATTTCAACGCACTTTGGCGACACAAAGTTTGTAAAGAAGAATAAAGTGGAAATATGACAATTACAGAATGTTTCTAAATTCTATTTTCAGTTCTCTCGCAGTGGTGGCCGTGTCGCTGGTGTTGCTAGGCCTGTCGTTGGCGGCGTCAGTCCTACCAACTTTTAATGAGATGGTGTCCTCTGCAAGGTGAGATCATTACTGTTGAATAGACAGTGGTCATAGACGTAGTCAGCACTAATTGCTAACAATTTGTCCCGTATAAGTCAAGCCGTAGACTAGCCCACCAGTCGCTCGACTTTTCTCGGACGTACGCGGTAGTCATGTGTTACACGTTCACCTCACAATCTACTCAACAGTCTGCTTAAGTATATTGCTGCATTTTACGATCACCAGCATCGCGACAATCTACAGGTGCAGCCAACGAACAATGCACTTTTAAAGGGGTCCTTACTATGATAAGATATATTGTGCATGACAAGTAATGTGAACTGACTAATTTTAAGTCATGAGGGTAATTAATTAGCTATTCATAATTTGCCCTCCCACTGAAAACTTTTCGACTTGCCCTCCCGCACTCAAACTTCATTTTACCCTCTCCCCACTTATTTTTGCCTTTTCCCCCTCCCCACTGTCAATTTTTGAAGCTCCCCTGCCCTGTGGCGAAAAAACTTGCCGATTTTCCCTACCCTGCAAAAAATTCCCCCAAAAAATTGGTCATTCCATTTCCCCTGCAGACATGAAGCTACCATGAAACACCATGGCCAACTTCCCCTAACCCGTTTTATAAAAGAAGCTCCCCGTCTCCTCGTTTTTCGCAAAGCCTCTCCCCGGGACAACCAACCGATATCTGCCCTGCCCGACAAAAAAACTAAAATTTGCTCCCCTGCCATCTAAAAATATGTCCCCTGCCCAAGCAAAATTACAATTTCCCCTCCCTCAAATATTGCTCCTGGAATAGCTTTTTCGATGAATAGCTCCGTTGGCTGCACCTGAATCTGCTGATGTCTATTCCTACAATTTACTGTGGTTCGATATTTGTCAGCCTGCAGACTTTGGGCTAGTGTAGTCAAGCGATACTGTACATTTGGTAAGCGTAACATACAGTGGCTGTTTGTCACCGGCCACACGATGTCTTTATCATTAAAGCAATCTGTGTACGCAAAATCCCGCCTCCATTGTGACATTGCATGCACTATGGTATAGCCATGTATCATTGAACATTAGGCTACAGATATGTAACTTGTTCCTAAAAAAGGCGTTTACAACGTGGATCTTGATATTTATTCATGATTAGAGGGTCCCGCCATTGACCTTTCATTATCCTCTTACCCATTAACAGTAACTGGGTTGAATAGACAAATAGTCATGAACGAGGCTACCTTTAAATTGTTATACTTTTGTCACGCCAGGTGGTACGGTATGGAAGAGAATCTAGGCACATACGGTATTATTTCCGGCCTCTTCTCAGGACTGTTTTCGTTAGGGTAAGGTTTCTGTAAATTGAAATTCGCCATTTTGAGATGATAGCGCAGAGACGAAATATGATATTTTAGTGTAACGAGAATATTTGTGCTACTGAAAAATTACAGTGAATATCTATTTAACGTTTTCGTGTAAAAATTGACCATTTTCTGATGTAAAAATACAAGGAACAAAGTAGATCTTTACATTTCTCTCACCCCCATTCAATTACCCTAAACTTGTTCAACTCGTTTAAATTGTAAATGCTATCGAATATTTATTTTCGTCCAATGATTACGCAACATTAACTTTGTTTGACAAATATTCTGTATTTTCACATATTTGTGATCCAGTAATTTTCTAGGTCCTACCGTTGGAAGCGCATTGGCGAGCAACATAGGTTTTGATCGCACGGCAACCCTATTCTCCGCCATGTACGCCGTGGTGGCGCTAATTCTGATCGTCTTCTGTTTATGGGAATACAGATGCGGAGGGCAGTAAGTGAAACGTTTACTCAGAATCCTCTTTGAAGGACTTATGTGAGGCAGAGGAGGAAAGAAACATCGAAAGGGCTTTTTTTCATATCCCAATGGATTAAATAGTGAATGTTGTGTTCAATCGCTTACCTTTTACAATCACTTCAGCGAAAAGATATAAAACAGTTGGCACCTCGAAATTTAAAGACTTCAACTTTCGCCAAGGCGTTCCTCAAGGAAACTTTACACGATTCCTTTAAGAAATCCAGAAATAACATTCAGAGGTATAAACTTGCAAACTTTGGTACTACAGAAAGAAATTACCCAGTATTTAAGCTTACCGACACTGGACATTCAAAATGGCCGTCATGCCCGAGTTGACTTTATAGGGGGAAAATCAATTTTCCATTTTCACAAAAATAAGCCAGTAATTTTTTTTTTACTCCATAAGTTTCACATGAGTGCCACAGTGGTTGAACAAATAATTATAGTAAAAGTTTGAGAGTACGAATATCTGTCCCCAAGGCGCATTCTACCTTACATTGTAATATAAGAGGTCCAAAGTGTAAATTTCAACCGAATTTTAGTCCGGCAGAGTTCATACGTAGACTGACATTGCATACTGTACGCACAAGTATACACACAACGTATTTTATTTTCAGGCAGCTTTTTGTATTTCGACCTACTGTAGAAGACAAATACGAAAATGTTGTTTGAAATTCAGATCAAAATGGCGAAAACTATATCTAAAGAGACAATTTCTATTCCGAAAAATGCCGTCCCGGATATTTTTGTTGTTATGAATATGTCATAATTCATTGCACTCTTCGTCTGTTTGCAGAAGGCGAGCCCCTCCTTCAAGACAAAAACTGGCGAATAGCAGCATTCAGAACGGATATGACAATGAGAGGAGGCCACTGATTTCATGACACCAGCCCCGGGACTCCGTTTACTTCTCGCGATGCAATATGTGACTTTCGCTCTGAGTCCAAGGCTTCACAACCGCCACAGATGTCATGCGCGAATCTTTTTGCGTGACTGAACTCTTCCTCAGAGAAGAAAATCAGTCATGTTGTCTGGGTGTAAAAAGTTATGATGCCGCTGTAAGCTTAAATTCATTACACGTCACCTTGCTTTGCTTTGTCTATATTTGAATGGCGGCGTTCTCGTTTTGAACACTGATCTGGTGAAGAATCTGGAAGTTGTTTTGGCAATTTCGATGTTTTTGACAAATCGTTAAGTACCTTATCGTTCTAAAGCTGAAATGTTACTGGTGGGGGGGGGGAGAGAGAGAGAGAGAGAGAGAGAGAGAGAGAGAGAGAGAGAGAGAGAGAGAGAGAGAGAGAGAGAGAGATCATTGTCGTTACTCGTCGGAAAGTTTCAAATCAGGAACAGTAAAGTGCTTTTCATAGCTATTGTATTGCGTACAATCATTACACATTCATTGCATTTGCAACGAATATTATTAAAAAAGAGAAGTATAAGATAATGGTCCCTGTTTTAATTACGGTCTTCGAGATGCTGTAATAATTTATTAAACGCCAGTAGCCATTTCAGGGAGGAGTTGTACCGTTGTGAAAATGCTGGAGATTGTTATATGTGACAGTCGGATATGCGGCAAATCGAGGTAGAGCTCTTGATAGCTCGTTCGTCGAGTTTGCTGTAGGGATTCCTATACGGCAACGTTCCAGGGCTTCATGTGAGCTGCTGTATAATTATGAATCACTCTGTGATGCAGTTTACATACTGACTTCAGTGATATTATTTGAGTCTTTAGTCTTTCTGCTTGGGATCGAGGCGTTGCCTGGCCAATAGTTACATCGATTTCTCATTCCATGTACATTAAAGTATTGTAGAGAGTATTCATATGACCCTCCAATATCTTAAACTTAACGATATTCGTAATTCAAAGTAACCGTCATCCCTATATGTTATCTCTATGGGGAAAAATAACATTTTCGATACTTCATGAGTGGTAGACCAAAAAATAAACGTTTGAGAGTCCGAATATCTGTCCCAAGGCACATTCTATTCTCCACGTGGATTGAATAGAGACTGAAATTTGACAATACGTATATACCAACAGAAATAATCATAAAATACATTACCATTGGATGCATATACATACTTCTACTGTCAAACTGCATGGGCACATTGTCTCTAAGAAACGAGGGCATTTTTTACATGACTGTTCAACTTTAGTTTAAGTTTTAATCTACTTACACATGGAAAATCAAAGTGTAACATTGATATAAAGTCGTTCTAAAAATTTCGTTCGTACCAGGTTCCAAGTAATGTCCTCCGACTAATGCTTCTTTTCCTTTTTCTTCGCGTGGAAGGCACGTCGGAAGAAACGGCACGTCTTCAAAATTGCTAATCCAGCGATCACTGAAATAATGGCAAGAAACGCGATAACATCGATCAAATAATACTGAAAAGCATTCAGATTAGCAGCTTGGGACCTGAGATGTGTCCCGCCATGTCGAATGATGTACTCGATCCAGAAGATGAATAATTCTTTAGGTTGCATCGGTCTGTCCCTGTTGATTCTAGAAAGACGTAAGGCGTTCTCCTTGTACCTGAAAGAAAAATGCTAAAAGTTAGTGCCTCTCGATCGACATAGTTAGCTGCCCATGCGTATAGGAAGATTCCGTCATCTGAGAACTGGCAAAGGTTGTACAAGTTAATTCTGATAAATGGACTATTTGCATAACAGAAGAAGGCGCACTTGTTGAGTTGGAGAACAAAACGCGAAGTATGCCACCGACTGTGAAGGCCACTGGAAGATTGAACATGGAGCTGGAGTAAAACGTTGATATTCACTTTCTCCTGCAATGCAAACGTGCATCTCAGCCCCATGCTGAAAGGATGCCTTCAGCCCTTGCTCCTGGCTCGACATTTGGTGAAATATATTCAATTGATGATGTAATATGGCACAAAACTGGTCAAATAATCATATCTATTTAAGGTAGGACAATACCAAATCCGTGAGGCATGGACCATCCTATAAAATTAAGAGGTGGTTTCAGGTACCCGAAGTGGGTAAGATTACCCTACTAGCACGCTACATGCGTTACGATTGATCCAAATTTAACAAATTTGTTAGTGGCGCGGTTTCAGATATGGTGTCACCCAAATGATATTTGAATCTGCCATAGAACGTTTTGATATATCTTATAAGTCTACTTTCCGAATATACCCGACTTACTAGTTTAGATGCTAATCCAGTTAGTCTTACTCTAAAACCCTCACATGAATCACAAGTCCTATTTATGTATCTCACAAGCTTGGAGACAGAACATTTCCGCTAGCTTAATATAATTTTTGCTCACTTACTTTGGGTCTTCAATTACTTTTGTTGTGGCCTGGTACAAATCTTCTGACGTCATAGTGTTTACATCTAAGGCAACAGCCATTCCTCTTTCAACCAACAGTTGAACATTATCATATTGGTCCCAAAATATCGGCATTCCGACGACCGGTATGGCGTGGTAGATAGCTTCCTGAATGCCGTTCACACCGCCATGGTAGACGAGGGCTTTGGTCTTTGGGTGTCCTTAGGATTATAAAGGAATTTTACGAAAATAAGGATTTCACTTACACAGTGCTGACTCGTACTTTTTAGTCTGTACACAGAAAATCTGTCCGTACTTCGAAATTATATTTCTGGTCGTGTGCTTTAACGAAGGGAAAAAAAGACTTGTTGGTATAGGTGCCGAGAACACAAGTAATCATCTTTGTCTATGCTATCTCGATAAGACATCTTAATGAATATGTATGTACTAAGAGGAATTGCCTCGGCAGCGGTGTGAGTGATGTGGTGATATGCTTCTGAACTCCCCAGTGAAAAATAATCACGAGCCGCTTCAGATGTTGACACAAGATGTCAATCCTACTTCGCATGCACCGTTTTTCTAAAGTAAATTTTGACGACTTGTTGCTATTTTAGTTTCAATGTTCTTTGTGTTGTTTAAAGATATGCCGAAATGCGCATTATTCGGCTCAGCATGACTGTCTCAGAATAGAAATCAAATCAGTTTTCTGCGAGGGCCACTTCTAAGTTCATATGTACACCTCTTGTTAAAAATATTGTCATGGCAAAGAGCCTTCGGCCGAGACTGCTCAAAAATAACATTGTGTTCATACAACAGAGCTGCAAAGAGGTTTTTGCCACGAGTTGTACTTTACAAAGTACCATGGTTCAAAAAGTTCTTTATCATTTGTGCCGTTGTTACGTGCAGAGAAAACGAACAAAAGGGTGAACTCAGCAGTTAACGTTTAAACAAAATTTATTATAAAAATAAAACTAATTGCTAAGTCAGGGATAGAGTACAAGCTTTAAAAGTGTACAGATTACTTATCTCAGCTGGGACGGCAAAGCTCCAGTCTCAGAGTTGTAACAGTCAGTCGGATGAATGAACAGTCCTTTGGCTTGCAGGCTTGAAGCTGCACAAAGTCCACAGTATAAATCCAGCGTTGGCAGTGAAGGTCTTGAAAAGTCTTGAGAAGGACTACTGCTGGAGTTTAGTAACACACAAGAGACACGATCCCAAAAGTCTGACTGGAAGCTGTGCACGTCCCTTTTATAAAGGCATATAAGAACAATCTAGAACTTTTATTGACATGCTAATTACTGTTCTAAAATTATCTCCCTTACACAACTAATCATTTTTCCAGAACATTCCAAACATGACTAATTGAATCCAAGGTTGTTAGGTCATCAAGGGCAGTGACCTTGAGAATGTTCTAGACTAATTGAACTCAGGTCATGATGAGTGTGGGGGAAATGACCTACATAACACACCCCTCTTCAAAAAAAGAAAATTTTTCAAAGAAAAATCTTTCTTTTACAAATGTAATCTTGAAAAGGATTTAAGTACTCAATTTTGTTTTACTCTAAAGTAAAATTTCTTGAAAGTGAACAACAATAAACTCTAAATACGAGAGAGACAGTCTGCAATTAAATTGTCTCTGCCTTTGATATGTCTAATATCAAGATTAAACTCCTGTAACATTAAACTCCATCTTAGCAATCTCTGATTTTTGCCTTTAAATTTCTGCAGAAAAACAAGAGGGTTGTGATCATATAAACCACTATTGGCTGATTTGAAGAAGTAACATAAACTTCAAAATGCTGTAAAGCTAATATCAAAGATAAACACTCTTTTTCAATTGTAGAGTAGTTTCTCTGGGATTTGTTAAATTTGCGTGAAAAATAGCAAACAGGATGATCTATCCCATGACTATCCTCTTGCAATAAAACAGCACCAGCAGCCGTATCACTAGCATCTACAGCTAATTTGAATGGCAAACTGAAATCTGGTGCAGACAACACTGGAGCACTTTGCAGTATGGCTTTAAGTGTATCAAATGCCTGTTGGCATTGCTCTGACCAAACAAACTTTACTTTCTTTTTAAATAAGTTAGTCAAAGGCTCAGTAATTGTGGAGAAATTTGGACAGAATTTTCTGTAGTAACCAGCCATACCGAGAAAGCGCATCAGTTGTCGTTTGCAGTTTGGTATGGGAAAACTTGAAATGGCACTGATTTTGGCATCAACAGGTTTTACCTCACCCTGTCCTACAGTATGTCCGAGGTAAGTTACCCTAGCCCAACCAAACTCAGATTTGGCAAGGTTGACAGTCAACATTGCTTTGCTCAGTCTCTCAAGAACTTCCGCATGAGCTTGATGTGTTTCCTCCCAGGTGTCACTATACAGAACGACGTCGTCAACGTAAGCTGCACACCCGTCTAGCCCGGATATGACGTCGTTGATCATCCGTTGGAACGTTGCCGGAGAGTTCTTCATTCCGAATGGCATCACCTTGTACTGAAACAATCCGTCTGGTGTAACAAAGGCGGATATTTCACGAGCACGATCCGTCAGAGGGACTTGCCAAAATCCCTTCAGTAGGTCAAATTTTGTCACATACTTGGCTTTTTCCCACTCGGTCGATGCAGTCATCAATCCTCGGGATTGGGAAAGTGTCTGTCTTTGTTAAAGTGTTGACCTTCCTAAAGTCCGTGCACATACGATAACTGTGGTCTGATTTGGGAACAAGTATGCACGGCGAACTCCAGTTACTTTTACTGGGTTCAATAAAGTCATTGTCCAGCAGGTATTTGACTTCTTCCTGGAGATATTTTGCTTTTGTTGGATTCAGTCTGTATGGATGTTGTTTTACAGGCTTACTGTCCCCAACATCAACGTCGTGATAGATGACGTTTGTCCTCGTTGGAACATCTTAAAAGGTGTTTATATTCGTGGAGCAGTTCTTTCACCTGTTGTTGTTGTTCTGGCTGGAGGTGTGCCAACTTTGTAGACTCCAGCTTCTCCAGGATTTCTGAGTTCTGAAGCTTGACCGAGCCCAGCTTTGAGTTTAGAGTATTTTCACTCAAGTCAGTTTCAGTATCACTATCTTCATAATGGTTTGAACTGACTGCACTGACAGGCTGAGTTATAGTAGGATTATCCCTATCCAAATATGGCTTAAGCATATTTATGTGACATAGCTGTTTTTGTTTTCGCCTGTCAGGTGTTATTATGATGTAATTTAAATCACTCAATTTCTTATCAATTAGATATGGCCCAAAGTAACGAGCATGGAATGGTTTTCCAGGAATTGGAAGTAGAACAAGAACCTTTTGACCTGGTTCAAACTTCCGTTTTGAGGTGTTTTTATCATATTTGGTTTTCATTGACTGCTGAGATGACTCAAGATTTTCTCTGGCTAATTCACATGCTTTAGAGAGTTTTGTACGAAAATCTGACACATATTGCAAAATATTCAGACAATCATCATCGTCTGATAGGAATTTCTCTTTAACGAGCTTGAGTGGGCCACGGACTGTATGTCCAAATACAAGCTCAAATGGGCTAAAACCAAGAGACTCTTGAATTGACTCTCTAACAGCCAAGAGCAGAAAATGAATTCCTTCATCCCACTGCTTCTCTGTGTCAAAACAGTAGGTCCTAATCATGGTTTTCAAAGTTTGATGAAATCGCTCAAGAGCACCCTGACTTTCTGGATGATAGGCCGATGACGTATACTGTTTAATGCCTAGCTGATCCATTACTTGTTGAAAAATTCCAGACATAAAGTTGGAGCCTTGATCGGACTGGACACATTTAGGGAGGCCAAATAAAGTGAAAAATTTGACTAAAGCTTTCACTATAGTCTTTGTCTTTATATTTCTCAGTGGTATGGCTTCTGGGAACCGAGTTGATGTACACATTATTGTCAGCATGTACTCATTTCCTGATCTTGTTTTTGGTAGGGGCCCAACACAGTCTATTAGTATCCTACTAAATGGTTCTTGAAATGCAGGAATTGGCTGTAAAGGGGCCTTTGGAATGGTCTGATTTGGCTTTCCTACCATTTGACATGTGTGACAAGTTTTACAGAAATGTGCTACATCCTGCCTGAGATTAGGCCAATAAAAGTGACTGAGAATTTTATGATAAGTTTTCCTGACTCCTAAGTGACCAGCCCAGGGGGTTTCATGGGCCAGGCACAATATTTCAGCATGGTAGGGCTTTGGAACCACAATTTGATGTTTTATAGCCCAATCGTCATCAACCAAGACATCTGGAGGTCTCCATTTACGCATGAGAATACCAGATTTTGTATAATAGGAAACAGGACTATCCGAAGTTTTACCTTCGTCATCAGCCCTGTCAAACAAACACAAAATATCTGGGTCTTTGTGTTGTTCTGCAATGAGATTTGATCTAGAAAATGTCTGACTTTGGTCAGCAGAAGTTTTACTGGAAGTTTCAAATCCACGAGGGATAACGGAATGATCCGTGTCAAACACCTGACTGAGAAAGGTGTCATTTAAGTCAACATCTGTGACATTATTTTTGAGAGTATTTTGATTCTCGGAAGTTTTCTTTGACATGGCTCGAGTAATGGCACATGAAGGAAATAAATCGGGTATCTCTTGTTCAATTGGCTCTGGATCCTGATCTAAAGTAGGATTATCAGTCACAAGTGGATTAGTAATGACCTTGTCCCCAGCAAGGTCGTTTCCAAGAAGAAGGTGAATCCCTTCAAAAGGCAAAAAGGCCTAATACCTAAAGCCACAGGTCCAGAAACAAAGTCCGAAGACAAATAGACATTATGGAGAGGAACAGGAATGTAGTCATTACAATCCACCCCCTTAATAAGAACTTTAGAACCTGAAAATGACTTTTCAGAAACGGCAGGGTATCTGCCAACAAAGAGACTGGGAAGCCCCGGTATCTCTTAAAATTTTGACAGGGGTAGCAGAAGAAAATCACTAGAAAGTGATATAAAACCATCATGAATAAATGGTTCGAAAATACCCATAATGCTATCTTGAGAAGAATTGACCTTGACCTCATTAATTGGGGATAAGAGGGGTTTAACCTCAGAAAATGTGTTGCACACATTATTAGACTCTAATTGAGTTGATGAAGAAATAAAGCCGGTGGGCTTAGATCCACTTTGACCACTTTGACCTTCACGTTTTCTTTTCAATTTGAAACACTCTGACATTAAATGGCCGTCTTTCTTGCAATAATTACAAGAAAGTGTACCGAACTGTTTGTCAGAAGGAGATTGAGACTTGGGATCTGATGATGTGGAAGTGTTACTTGAATTTTGTGAACTGTTGTCATTTGATTTCCTACTCTCCTTTGAAAAATTCTTGGATGAAAAGGACGTGTTAAATTTACCTGCATTGTTTCTGTATGAAAAGGACTGGGATGGTTTGCTGAGAAATGAAGATTTGTGGGTCAATGAATAATCATCGGCCAAACGTGCAGCAACCTCCAATGTATCTGCCTTTTGTTCATTGATAAACGTCTTGATGTCACTCCGAATGCACCTCTTAAATTCTTCAATCAAAACAAGCTGTCGTAATTTGTCATAATTCTGACTGACCTTTTCAGAAGAGCACCAACGATCAAACAGTTGTTCTTTTGTTCGAGCAAATTCAACATAAGTTTGATCCTTCACCTTCTCACAATCCCTAAATTTCTGACGGTAAGCTTCAGGCACCAACTCATAGCCCTTGAGAATTAATTCCTTCACAGAATCATAATCTGAAGCCTGCTCTACTGACAACTGAATGTAAATTTCTCTGGCTTTACCCACCAAAGCACTCTGCAAAAGCATAGACCAGGACTCCTTAGGCCAATTCAGGCTCTGAGCAATTTTCTCAAAATGGAGGAAATATTTATCAACATCCTTTTCTTGGAAAGGGGGAACTAACCTGAAATGCTTAGTGATGTCAAACTTGTCTGAAGGAGAATTTTCCTGACTGTCCAGCTCTAAACGTTTTATTTCTACCTGCAATCGCTGTTCTTCTAATCGCAATTCTTTTTCTTTCTGTCTTTCTTCCATTTCTAACTGCATTTGTATTTTTTCCTTTTCTAATGCCTGTCTCTCTTTTTCCATTTGTAATGCCTGTCTCTCTTTTTCCATTTGTAATTCTTTTTCTTTCTGTCTTTTTTCCATTGCTAACTTTTCACGTGCCAAATCTGCCTGTATTTCTAACTCTAATTTTCTGAGTTCAAAGGAAGACTCAGGCTCATAATCTTTTAAGGCAGACTCCTCAAAATGGCCAGAATTAACTAAGTGTTTTGCAATCTTGAACTGTATTTCTCGCTTGCGCATAGATCTTTTGACATCTACTTTAAGGAAATTTGCCAGTGCTATGAGGTCGTCTTTTCTGAGAGAATCAAATGTGTCCTGATCAAGGTCATCCATTTCCTCTGGTTTAAATTCCGCCATGATTAAATTTCGCTGAGTTCACAGTATACAGTAGTTTTGAAAAGGCTGTCAAAATGTTGTCAAACGGCTCAAAATATTCGTATCCCGGACGAGCCCCCAATTTTGTTACGTGCAGAGAAAACGAACAAAAGGGTGAACTCAGCAGTTAACGTTTAAAACAAAATTTATTACAAAATAAAACTAATTGCTAAGTCAGGGATAGAGTACAAGCTTTAAAAGTGTACAGATTACTTATCTCAGCTGGGACGGCAAAGCTCCAGTCTCAGAGTTGTAACAGTCAGTCGGATGAATGAACAGTCCTTTGGCTTGCAGGCTTGAAGCTGCACAAAGTCCACAGTATAAATCCAGCGTTGGCAGTGAAGGTCTTGAAAAGTCTTGAGAAGGACTACTGCTGGAGTTTAGTAACACACAAGAGACACGATCCCAAAAGTCTGACTGGAAGCTGTGCACGTCCCTTTTATACAAGGCATATAAGAACAATCTAGAACTTTTATTGACATGCTAATTACTGTTCTAAAATTATCTCCCTTACACAACTAATCAACTTTCCAGAACATTCCAAACATGACTAATTGAATCCAAGGTTGTGAGGTCATCAAGGGCAGTGACCTTGAGAATGTTCTAGACTAATTGAACTCAGGTCATGATGAGTGTGGGGGAAATGACCTACATAACAATTTGCGCCGTTGTCAATTTCATTGAATAAGGTACATGTACTTTATCGTTATCTCATTCTAAGTATATTTTACAGAGTATTTAGACTGCCGTCACAACATACTAAACAAGTTATTTCCACTCTGTTTTATGGCATACGAGACATACTTTACAGATTTACCGAACATGGGTGTAAATGAGCCCAACTACACATGTATTCAGACTATAGTGAAATGACTACATAGAATTGCAACATTCCGAGAATCACTCTACTTGCTAAGATATTTGTACACTAAAACAAGTCTTCTTGTCTGTGGATATTTTTGAAAGTTAAGTGAACCTCTAAGGTGGGTGAAAAAAAATTTCCTAAGGAGCTTTTAAATCTGAGATGAACCCCGAAATTTGCATGCCCCCTGACTATAAGAGGTGGATGCTTCCTTGAAGCCGGTCATACATCAAAACAACGTTTCATATTTCGTATTATCTCTCTCGACTGCGTGCCTTTAATTATTTATATTCGTTCGTTATTTCTCCTGAATCGCCGTTAATTGCATGGCTTAGCAAGTTGCTTTGTCCCTTCATTTGAATATTACTTACTATTTAACGTTTGTAGGCTATTGCGACTCTTCTTACCTGTCTTACTGAGAATATTGTATCAGGTATCAGTATAGTTGGTTCTTGATAGATTCATTTTGTGTCAACGCCATTAAATCTTACTCTGTATCATTACATCGCCACGAAAATGTCAATTTTAGTACGGTGAATTTAAACAATGTTTCATATGAAACAACTTCATGTTACGGTACATCGCTACATGGCCTAGCAGGATTTACTGCAGTGTCTTTCTGCCAAATTTGAATGAGATCGGTTACGACATGTCTCAGTTATTGCCACCATGAAAAAGACATTGAAGACAATTTTATACGTCTTCGAACTATCGATCGTCACAAGAAAGCGTTTAGGTTTCAAGCATCCTCAGATTGCATGTTTTCTTACCTAATAAATCGTTTTGGGGTATCCATTTCAACAGTTTGAATTTGGTGGTGTTCTTCAAATAATCCGGAGTGTCGCCGCCACCATATTTTGCAATTACTTTCTGTGGCAACCTTCCCAAGGCCGCAGCAAATCTCTTGAACTGTGTGTTGGTAAGTACTTGATATGTGCCTAAGGCAAATATAACGACGCCATGTTTGCCTGATGAGTTGATAAAATCTTCCAAATCCTGCGCAGATCAAAGAAAGAAAGATGTATTAGACCAGAGACACTATCTTTAAAGAAACATTACCGTAACTTTTGAGAAGTAATATTTTAATCGACTTTGTGTAGTAACACGAGGACGTTTCCTGCTCCTTCCACGTAACATATAAACATATAAACTTGTCAACACAACGCACTGTATTCGATATTGATTTTTATTGTTGACAAATCATTTCAATGGTGGAGTGAAATTCGGTCTTCAAAACAAAATCAGACACCATACATATACATATACAGATTGTATTGACTAATTGGTCACAGAACAAATCGACATTCCTGTGGGTACAGAACAAATAGTTAAAGAGACATAAGCTGTAACTTATGGCAAGTTTTTCAGTATTCTGCTTCTGTATATCAACTACCGTGTCTAACCGTTATCCGTTTGTCATGCTGAAATTTCGAGTATTCTTTTCTGTCAACTCAGCTTGTATGTGTGTAGTGATCATTGTTTATTGTTTACAAATGAATTCTATTCCGGACTTGAATAAAATTTTCAACATTAACAACGTAGATTATATTCATATAGGTTGTGTTGATATGATAAATACTTTGCATTAAATTACTGTTCGGGGATTCAATCCAGAAAGTGTAGGGAAACCACAAAAAAAGTTCTGAAAAGATACTGATGGAATTTTAACTTTTACAAACACTGAAAAGTAGTGACAAATTAATCAATATGGATTTAACACCAAAATAACTATTCATATATATATATGAATATAAAAAATATTAAAATAAATTATTCACAGTTCCATCATAGTGAATGAACATTTTTGGTGAAATTCCAAAATCAAATTTCTTGTACAAATATTTACTTGTAACCACCCTATGCTACTCAAGCACATGTGTATCAATTACCAAACGTCTATTAATGCACATATATTGCTAGTTTTGTATAGGAAAAAATGTTCATAGTTTTCTCATAGACTACCATGTATAGTGAATCAACGTTATCGATGAAATCCAAAATTCAAATAATTTGTACACACATACACTTTTACCTACCACTTCAAGCAAAGTACATTTACATGAATTATCAAACATATGTAAATCTACAGATACAGCTTATTTTTATTAGAAAAATGTTAGTAGTTTGCCCAATAGACTCCCATGTATTTTTGATATTTTTGGACGAAGCTCCGCTTTTTGGGGACTTCAAAATTATGGCATGTCAGAAATGAGATTTAAATGCATTTTGAGTTTGATGGGTGCATTTGAAAAAATCCGACAACCTGTTTTGGAATCTCTTATCATCCCTCATCCAGAGGTGTTTGTGCATGAGTACCATTCATCTTTTTAAAATCACGTGCAGGTACCTACCTTATCTAATGGTCTTCCAGGTTCAGTAAAATATCCTCCAAGATAAATCGTATTTGGCATCAGGGGTCGGGGAGAACTACTAGTGAAGTCAATGTTGAATAAAAATAACTCGGCATCTCCATAAAGATCTCGAATTCCTAAATCGGGTCTAATGTTATTTTTCTGCTGTATAGCTCCGAATTTGACTAGGGCCATATTGAACTCTATGTATTGGGCGATGAAGAAAGCTGTGTTGTAGACTCTGTCCCAAAACGTCATTTTATCTGTCAAGCCTGTACCAAGACAAGGGATATATGCAGGGTTATTTGGAACGTTGTACATACCAGCATTCCATACCGGATTCATGCGGTCTGTTGACACCAAAACAAATGGTCGATTAAGGTAATGGCCAAGTAATGCACCACAAGGAGACAGTACACAAGCGATAACCAGATCAAAGTTTTTGTCCTGTAACCGATGTAGGACCACATCATCCTTGAACAGCTCGTCGCATACCTCAGCGAACATGTTGTGTACGTTTACGAACGCCCGCACATTACTTATGCTTGTTAAGGACTCCTCTGTTGAACCATTTCTTGATTCGCTGAAGTCGAGAACGCTAAGAAAGCACTCTACCTTTACTGTCGTATTATCCATTTTGTCGACTGCGTGCTGGCAGAAGGGGCTGGAAACCAAGAGAGTTACAGTGTGTCCCTTATCGGCAAGATCTGTCGCCATCTTCGCAATCATAGCGAACGCACTACCAAAACCTAAACTCGGCACCAGAAGAATATTACTGGCTGTCGATTTTTCAACATTCGATAGAAATAATAGTAGGAACAATAATGTTGTTTTCCAGAGAGCCATTTTCAGCAGGTAAAATGGTAAGATTCCAACGTTGGTTTTACAGCAACTCGAACGCTGGCAGCCGCTGATACTCTATATCATGATAATTTTAACCTTCAGTGTTATCTGTGTTTATCCATATCCAGTTCTATAATCAACATTCATGGCCTCACTCGTACTTCAGCAACTGCAGGCCTGAAAGGTCACTGCAAGTAGCAACCCAGGTTGGCAATGACCTACACCAAAACGTGAATTTTGAAACGAAATTTTGTATCTTACCAAGGCTTTATTTATCAACTGAAAGTATTTTTATGAATTTTATTATGTATTCAACAAAATTTCTCGAAAGGCAAGTTAACTTGGTAAGCTGTCTTAATGTGTAAAGTTCCCAATGAAACACAAATCAACTCAACTTTATGAACTACCTCCAATCTTTTCAAATGGCATGTTTTTGCAAAAAGATGTGTATCACCCTGCTTCCTATGTTTAAATGCATTATGAAGGTCATGTCTGGCGACTTGTAAATGCAAGCTTTTGTCAAATATTCAGCTGTGTAAATTTCTAGTTGACCCTCTTATCTTATTGTTCGACAAGTGAACAAGACTCAGCACGTGTACGTTCTTGCGTCTTCAATTCCGACGATTCACCTTTTCCACCTTAGCCATCAATCTTCACACAGAGAGAGGCCTGGAAAATTATAACCCGGCAGGGGAGACTGACCAAGATTCACACAGCAACGACTCGGAGACTCTCTAGCTAGGTTAGAATTATCCACGCCGCTCTACAATCTCTGTGTTGAGATTGCTTAACCATATCCTATCCTGTACAATGACGGGTGTATTTCAAGATCATATCCAAGGACAACGAGAAAAGCAGAAATTGTTGTTGTTGTTTAAAAAGCTCATTAAGAGATGTTCACGTGAAGTTCTAGAAAACTGAAAAAGCATCTTGCCATGAAATTTATTCGCGCATTGTCTTGAGATCGTAGCAGAACACTGTCCTTTAGACCAGGGCGTTTGCATTTTGTTATATGCGATGCCTATTCAAGCGCAAGGTCCGCAGCCTATGAGGTTCAAGTGAAATTTCATGAAAGCTTGAAAGCCATAAGTCACCATTTGCGCATGTCCTGAAAATAATTTCATGTAAAGGCATAAGCGGTGTCTATTAAGGATAAGTAACTGACTGAACGGGTAAGTGTGCATTGAAGTTTTGACCTTAGGTTAATGGAAGTCATCTTGCTCGATGTTGATGAAAATGTCGTACGACCTAACTCATGCATTGATTTGGCACGGCACTGAAGAAAGGTAATAATCCAATAATCATTTCCATTCAAGGTAATATATTACCAGGTCCATGGGACAATTGTGATTTACAAATTTAAATAGGACCATCCTGAACCACTGATAGTTAGTGGTGGTACCAGGTGTCCAGAATGGGTAAGCGTACCCTTCTAGCATGCTACACCCGTCAGGATTGGTCCCAAAATTGTCTAAATATTGCATGAAAAGATACAGGATACAGGTAATTTTCATCAAAAGCGAAGCTGTGATGTTTGTATTGATAAATACATTTGAATCATTATATCTGTGGAAACTCACATTTTGCCTAAAGGATTCTAAATTGCAATTTGCCATAAGCTGCATAATCTGCACACTCAAACATTGCCTAAGTAATATTTCATGTGTTAACAGTGCCAGGGGATATGTCGTCTTTATGGCCGTTACCAATGGTTCCTCAATGTCAAGTCTTTGTACGGAACTCTGAAGGAGCGACATTTTTTCAGCAGTACCGGGTGTCTGTCAAACTTTTCAGGGTCATTAATGGGTTTAAGCTTTCGAAGGGCCATAATCGCTCAGGCAAAACTGTACGATCAGAAATTATGCATTCCTTTCCCCGAGTGGCGGCTTGTGCCATTAATCATGTCGTCTAAAATTTCTTCACACTCGATCTCGATAGCAATATGACGTCCATTTTGTCATGCGTATTTGTCCTAATGAAATCTTGCCGCGGCAGCATAAATTTTTGATGAAACGTTTATGTTTTGAACGCTACAAATGACAATCAAAGCCATTTGTGTTCATATAAATTACGATTCGGTTGAAGTATGGAACTAGTGAAGTGATAGGTTGTTGCCGTCATTGTCGGGTCCGATTCCAGGAGAACATTCATTGGACGAATGTTATTGTAGTATTGTATCTCATTGTTACACCAAAATCGATCCATTCCGTTGCTAGAATCAGCATGCGAGACGTACTTCACACTGAACTGAATTAAATGGAATACTGTCACGAGTGGTAGATCAAAAAAGCATTATAAAAGTTTGAGAGTCCGAATATCTGTCCCAAAGGAGCATTCTATTCTACCAGTAAATTGAATACATATATCTCATCAGAAATTATGATAATTTAAAAATATATTACCATTAGATGCACTACTGTCAAATTACATATTAAGCAAACTGTCTCTAAGAAACGAGGGCATTTTTACATGACTGTTCAACTTTAGCTTAATTTTTAATCTACATACACATGGACAATCAAAGTGTAACATGGAAATAAAGTCGTTCTAAAAATTTCGTTCGTACCAGGTTCCAAGCAATGTCCTCCGACTAATGCTTCTTTTCCTTTTTCTTCGCGTGGAAGACACGTCGGAAGAAACGACACGTCTTCAAAATTGCTAATCCAGCGATCATTGAAATAATTGCAAGAAACGCGATAACATCGATCGAATACTGAAAAGCATTCAGATTAGCAGCTTGGGACCTGAGATGTGTCCCGCCATGTCGAATGATGTACTCGATCCAGAAGATGAATAATTCTTTAGGTTGCATCGGTCTATCCCTTTTGATTCTAGAAAGCCGTAAGGCATTTTCATTGTACCTGAAAGAAAAATGTCAATTTAGAGTACCTCTCGATTAGCATAATTGTCAATGTGGAATATAATTCGATCAGACATTTGTTAAAGATTGTGCAAGTTCTAACCAATGGACTCTTTGGACAACAAAAGACAGCGTACTTATGAGTATGTCACCGACTGACAAGACCACTCGAAGATTAACCAAAGAACAGGTTTGAAATCTTGATATTTACTTCTTTAGGTTTTCATTTTGAAGAGTTTTGGGATGTTATGTTTGGCATAATCAAAACGATTTCTTTTTTCATGAATAACTTTACTTTTGTTATTGACATTGACATACGTACATTTGAGAAATGTAACGGTGCATCCCAGGCCCTTTGTTCATCCCGTGGTTCTGGTTTGACGTTCGGTGAAAAATATTCAACGGATAATGCAATGTTGGCATTGTTAAAATAATTTTTCAGTCTTTTTGAGTTAGGTTAGGGAAGAAGAATTTTTACGCACTTACTTTGGGTCTCCTAAAACTTTTGTTGCGGCCTGGTACAAATCTTCCGACGTCATAGTGTTTACATCTAAGGCAACAGCCATTCCTCTTTCAACCAACAGGTGAACATTATCATGTTGGTCCCAAGACATCGGTATTCCGACGACCGGCATGGCGTGGTAGATCGCTTCTTGAATGCCGTTCACGCCACCATAGTAGATGAGGGCTTTGGTCTTTTGGTGTCCTGCGGATAATATAGGGATTGTAGGTAAATGATGAATTTTCTTACACAGTATACGTACTGATACGCACGTTTCAGTTTGTACATTAAAAATCTCCCTGTCATTAGTAATTTCGCCTCTGTGCACGTGCCTTTAGCAAAAGCAAAGATACTGGTTGTTATTGATTGGTTCTAGAGACACAAATCATCGTCATGAACATTTTGTAAGTTGATTGGATTGTTTGTTGGTGAGGGCACATGTGGTTGGTCGAGGTAAGGAATTGTAGAGGCTGAATGTGTATTTGTGTGGAAGAGTTTTGGCAGCAAGGCATAGGTATAGTGGTGACATATTTCTGAAAAATCTGACAATTAACCATCAAAGACGTGATTATTCCTTAAACAAAAACAATGTTTCGTACTTTGTATGACCTTTCTTAATCATTTATTTGAATGCATCTCTTATGTATTCGGAATTTTACCAAGTTACTACCTGATGGTATGTTTGATTGTGTCACATAACAAATTAGATATGACGCTTTCACCGATTGCACAATGATTGTGTACGTCGTAAACGCTGCAGAAATTCACAATTCATGTCGTATTAAAGACAAAGGTCTGCGGCCCGGGGATCAAGTTGGTAATGACTAGTACTGTTTATGTAATTCAAATCCTTTAAATTCCTTTGAAAGTTGTATATAATTTTTAGATTTATTCAGAGATAAAACTGATAAAATACTCTGCCTTTACGTATTCTATAGATGTGATGTGTTTCAACGCCGTGTCAATGTTAACAACTATTCGTATTTTGTATGTTAATTTCTTTGGTATCAATTTAAACTGTGTGTTCATGTTAAGAATTATACTTGATATATAATGGTACATCATTATCTTCATTGGTACCATCACAAATTGTATGTTGAGGCCAAGATTAGTGATGTAGCAGATTAATATTTGTTTTGGCTGCAGTTGTTGGTTTTTCTGCCAAATTTGAATGAGATCGGTAAAAGTCATGTTTAAGAAATTAATGTGGACAGAATATGAATCCAAATAGAGACTAAAACATTCCCTCTTGCAGAACCTGGCGGTAGGCCGTTTTTTTACCCAGTAAATGGTTCTGTGGTATCCATTTTAAAAGTTTGAACTTTGTGCTATTCGTCAAACAGTCCGGAGTGTCGTCGTCATCATACTTTACGATAACTTTCTATGGTAACCGTTCCAGGGACACGGAAAATTTCGTAAACTGAACTTTGGTAAGTTCTCGGTATGTACCCAAGGAAAGTATAACAATGCCATCGTCTCCTGATGATTCGACGAAATCTTTCAAATCCTGCACAGATTAGTGTAAAAAATACGACTAGTTTTCAATCGGGTTCGAACCCACAACATACGGCATCAGTCGCCTAGCGGAGAGGCCACAGAGAGAACCGCTCGGCTATAATCTCCACTCCCAAAAAGAGGGGTAAACATATTTTAGTAAAGCACTATTTTGAAGAGAAAACACTTGCACATTGCAAAATATTTCCTTTACTGTTGTTCTACAAAAAAACCCAACATTTTCTTCTATTTCCCAATAAGAATGCTCGAAATGCAATGCTGTTGTTGACAAATGAACTCTAGTCCGCATCGACAATCAGTTGGCGTTACTGTTTGTACTGGCAAGCTGATTGATAATTTTTTTCGAAAAGCCTGTTATAAGTATTACAAATTGATAGAGCATGTAAACATCAATTCTCCAAAGAGAGTAAAATACATTTCCTATCTTCTGAAAACTACTGTTATATGATTTGAAAAATGATTTGAAAATGATTCAATGGAGGATAGACGAGATGTTGTTTTAAAGTTCTTCCATGACTTTCAGAGTAGAAGACATTGCATGGAAGCCACCAGGACAAAAGTTCCTGTTGACATCAACAACCAGAAACCATGAGAGGATTTCCATGCCCAACCCACATGTAGTCGTCCAAGTGACAATAAGAATTATTACCATCACACTAATCACATGGCAATGAAGGGCTTTTCTTTCTGAAACAAAAAGAACTTATGATGACGTGGGATGTGAAGTTGTTATTTTCTTGCTTCTTAATCTTTGTCGAGGAACCATGGATTCATGAGAGGTAGTAGTTCATGATAAATGATAAATTATGACTCATAATTTCAAAATCATGTGCAGTCACCTTCGTAGTGAACTCACGGGTCCGATAACATATGAACTGTGAATAAAATGACGTAGACGGATAAATAAGATTATCACTCAAGATTTGAAAATCACATGCACCCACTTACCTTATCTAATGCATCACAGGTTCAATGACAAAACCTCCGATATAGATCGTATTGGGCATCAGGGGTCGTGGAGAACTAATGGTCAAGTCAACATTGAATAAAAATAACTCGGCCTCACCGTAAAGATCTCGCATTCCTAAATCTGATCTAATGTTATATTTCTGCTGTATAACCCTAAACTTGACAAGTGACACATTTAACTCTATGTACTGGACGATGAAAAGGACCGTATTGTACAGTCTTTCCCAAAAGCTCATTTTATCAATCAAGCCTGCACTTAGACAAAGGATATATGAAGGGTTATTTGGAACGTTGTAAATATCAGCATGCAACACTGGATTCATCCGGTCTGTTGAGACCAAAGCAAATGGCCGAGAAGTGCACCACATGGAGACAATGCGCAAGCGATAACCAGATCATAGGTTTTTTTCCTGTAACCGATGGAGGACCACATCATCCCTGAACAGCTCGTCGCACACCTCGGCGAACGCGTTGTGTAGCTCTACCATCGCCAAAACATTACTTATACTTGTTAAAGTTTCCTCTGTTGGACCATGTCTTAAATCGTTCAAGTCCAGATCGCTGAGAAAGCACTCTACCTGTACTGTGGTATTATCCATTTTGTCGACTGCGTGCTGACAGAAGGGGCTGGAAACCAAGAAGATTAGATTGTGTCCCCGATCGGCAAGATCTGTCGCCATCTTATCTTCGCAAACAGAGAAAACGTACTACCGAAACCTAAACTCGGCATCAGAAGAATGTTACTGGCTGTCGTTTTATCAACATTCGACAGAAATAATAGTAGAAACAACAATTTTGTTTTCAAGAGAGCCATTTTCAGCAGGTCAAATGGTAAGATTCCAACGTAGGTTTTGCGGTAACCCGAACGCTGATAGCTGCTGATACTCTATGTCATAGTAATTTTAACCTTTAGACGTTATAAACAGCAAACGAGGGTATTTGGTTGCGTACATAAGTCTGTTGAAAATTAGCATATTTGGCGGGAAATAAACACTGAGCTACGCGAAGTAATTCTAGTATTTCACCCAAATATGCCAATTTTCATCCCAGAGGTCTTATATCGGCAATCAACTACCCGAGCCCACCATTTATAGCCTCGTAATATGCTAAATTTAAATACAAGTGGAGAATGCCATTGTTTAGGACCGAAGTCGGAACGAGGTTTCAGGACCCCACCCTCAACAAAATCTCGAAAAGGAATGTTTCAGAAGGCGCACGTGTGCACAGTTAATTTCATAGAATACGGTAACGCAGCGCATCGATATCGTGATAACACATCAAACTTGAAGAATTTTACTTGAAAAAACGCCCCCCCCCCCCAAAAAAAAAAATATGTTGTTGCTACATCGCCGTCGCTGCTTTTACAAACTCTTCATTTGTGGGTTCATCGAGCTACACCAAACTAAAATTTAAGAATCAGACTAAATCTCAAACCGTAGACTTGTTCGACATTAGGCTATAGCGTGTTGAGCTGTGAAGCTGGAGGTCGAAATTTGCACGAGATGACAAGTGTTATGCAGCACGCAGATCTTCTTGTTAAGAATATTAACTCCGGCTCCAGCCAATCCGATTGCCTGATTCTAGCTAAGCATATTATAATAATCTTTACGGGTCTATACGGGTTCAGCGGATTTAGGTTGTACCGCGGAAGGGCTCGAGCGCGCGAGGGCCCATACGCCGTGACGACCGATGATCAGGGTCGTAAAGGTTTTATCTTATTCCTTATGGAATCATGATAAATACATAGTTACGATCATGGTGAAAACATTTGGAGAGAGGGATACATGTTATATAAAACATTTATCGCCATTTTTGAATTTTTTCGGAAACGCAATGGCCGCTTCTCGTCCAGTATTGATATACACAGTGACGTCATTTGTTTACCTTTAGAACTTGCAAAGCAAAGTACGTATACCAACAAGGAATGGGGCGTAAATCGAGGAGTAAGAATAAATACGGTGTGGTGTAAATTACCGCAAATTACGTTTCACCGGCAGCGAGACATGGTCATCAGAAAAAAGCTGGACTAGAAGTAGGCCCCTATGTTGCATTTAAATTTATGGCGATTTCGAGATGAAATGACCTTGTACTTGGACCTGCCGTGGGTGATGACGGGTGATGGTTTAGCTTATCAATATCATTTTATCGCATGATCTCGGCCGCTCTCGAAGCGAGCATTAAGACTAACGCGTGTACACGAAATTTAGAATGGAATCTCTATATACCTACGAGTTTGAAAAGGGTGCACTTCCATGGAGGCGGCCATTTTGAATACTTTTACACGGATTGCGTGAAATTAAAGATATCATCTACCACAAATCCTACTCGACAATGTGTATTTCCGACAAAAGAATCTCTCTATTCCAAAGAAAGTGTGAAATTTTGTTCAAAATGACTATTTTCGATCACTTTTGAAAGCCTGGTTCGGTCATCACTAGGCGCCGCCATTTTGAAACAAGCCAACTCTCGCGAGAACGAACGGTCAACTCACGCGAGAATCAAAAATCGTGTGCTTGAGAGCTACCCACGGGAATATCAAGTACGTGTTTTACATTAGACTGCCTCTGTTCCCACCCCTGTTACAATAAACTGATCGGAATCATGTAATTTACCAGTTTTAAATAATTTTCGTTAGTGAACTTGGCATTTCAGAGTTAAAGGGCCATTATTTGTAACTTTTGACCATTTTTTACCTCGGAAAATTCCATGTTGGAGGCTCATATTTTTTGCAAAATGTTGTTTTACGAAGAAACAAACATGATTAGTGATGTTATAGCCACATAAAACTGCTAATTTTTGTTCAAACGTGTTGCCCTTCCGAGCTCGTTTGTTGACGTCTGGCGTGCTCAGCGTGCTGGTGGGGAGAACGCAGATATGGTGATGCCGCGATCACGCCAGATGTACAAGTTCACGTTTATTGCTGGATCAAAACAACATTGCGTTGTGGATTGCCAGACATCTGGCTACGCAACGTGCTCGCACAATGGACTACGACGTAAGTACCGGGCATAAGTAATGAATATTTATTTTGAAATTGCTGTAAATGGCTCGCGCAGGTGCAGAAGAATGCCTACGTTGCAATTCGCGTGTCAACAGAGTTTGTATTTCTGTCCGGACAAAAATTGAAATTTTCGTTGTAAAATCACATGTTATTTAGTTGTAGGGCACGTAATGTTTCCGAATAATATGCGATTCTCTGTTATTTGACAGGCTATTCAACATGAGCCAGTGATCATTTCAATCAAAACTAACGGAAAAATCGCCAGAAGATACAGCTAATGGAACTTCAGAGTTAAATTGCTGTAATAATCTATAAATGTTATTCTAGAAACCAATTGACAGCAATTCAACCTCAATGGCCAAAAATATGTATCGTGCATCAAACACAGAAAATTAGCATGCTATTGCCTGAAAACATCAATGACGATATACCCTACGCTGCGCTCGTCTCAGGTCAGACCTGTTACATATTATTCAACTAACTATCGAATCTTTAAAAAACGTAGACATCATCAATACAGTGCTTTGTAAATAATTAACTTATGTATGAGACCCAGAGAAATGTCACCAGACTAACCTCACAGTCGCCCGTACGATCAGAACTAGTGGACGTTCGAATCTCGGACTGGCTTTGTTTACGAATGGAACGTTTGCTGATAGCAAAGCGCGTAGTAACCAGAATGAAGGTAGTTGCCCATAGTTGGACAAAGATGTGCCTGGGCGTTTTTCCCAATAGACCTTTTCCCTATTATTCAACAATGCATTGCTATGGCTACATCGTATCAAACACCGTATATACACCCAAAACAAAAAAACAAACCGATTTTGTGCAGTACAACGGATTTTTGTGCAAGAATGACACAAATTTGCAATGCTAAATAGTGCTCCGTGTATATTCTAACCATCAGTGACGAAAATATAGTTCAGGGTGTGATCTGCCATAGAGTTCTGTGAGTACATACCCTGCGTGTACCCTACCGATAAAAATTCTAAGCGTAACTTACCCTAGAGCGCACTGCTTCATGGAACTTGTAAAATAACTAAAGCTTTACACAGGCATGTGAATCTTGATATAATTATAATATATTCCGAGGGGGTTACTGCGGAAGGGCCCAAGCGTGCGAGGGCCCGTACGCCGTACGACCAAGGGCCGCAAAAGCTGTATCAGGGCCGTAAAGGTTTTATCATATACCTTATGGGATGATAAATATGTAGTTTACATAATATTCAACATTGTTTAGGAGATGAAAATGCGTGCGATTTCAAAAGTTCATCGCCATTTGTGATAATTTTTCATTTGCGATGGCGCTTCCGGTCGCGGATTGACATACATAATAGATATCTTTTGTTTACCTGCGGAATTCTAAAACGCGCAAAGCAACATGCGTTCTAGTACGTACCAACAGAGATCCTGGCTGAAATCGAGGTGTAAGAAGGACAAAAGCGTGATGTTTATTTATTTCAATTTTTATACTGAACAGGCACGCACTTAGTAAACACAGGAATTCACTAGAATTTAGAAATATAAGCCGATTTCACCGTCAGAACGTAGCGCCAAAGGATCGTAGTGTCACAGTAGTCTCTCCGCTCCAGTGCGGATTCACACAAGACACGTAGATTACGGGTACGTCTCGCCATGGCTAAGCAACATTTTACATAAAACAGCCAAACATGATATACACTTATATTATACACAATATCATACATAAAACGCAAACAACCAAAATATGAACGATGTGTGGAGTTGCTTTCCCTTTACAACCTACCTTAAATCTGCAAAGAAAATGCAAATTCATAAAACTATATGCAGATTCTCAGGATTTTATTTGCCATTCATGAATATTTCAGATTACCCTATTCTATTTTAATAGTCGCGCCAGCGGCTGGCTGATTTCACATGCGCAGATTCATAATATGCGAGTAACAGGACGTGTACTCGACTTAATTCATTGGTACGAAAGCCCATTAGGGACATTTTTGTGAAAAAAAAAATTATTATTATCTCGTGCGCACGAGATACTATCTTGTGCGCACGTGAATGTACCTGGTGCGCACCAGATAGTATCTCGTGCGCACCAGATACTTTCTCGTGGCCACGAGATACTAGTAGTTTCTCGTGCGCACATGATAGTATCTGGTGCGCACCAGATAGTTAGTTTCTGGTGCGCATGCGATCTGGTGCGCACCAGATAGTATCTCGTGGCCACGAGATACTATTACGTGCGCCCGAGAAACTATCACGTGCGCACGAGAAACTATCTCGTGGCCACGAGAAAGTATCTGGCGCGAGATACTATCTGGTGGGCGCCAGATACTTTCACGTGCGCACTAGATACAGACACGTGCGCACCAGATAGTTATCGAATCTTTTATTGCCTTGCTAAGGTGCCACATTTCTAATTAGTCATTCATTGGCCATATCGGTTCCGTTTTTTTGTTTGTTGTTCATTTGAAAGTAAATTATGAAGCAAATATTGAACTTAATTCTACCTCTCGTTTATCATTTGGCTGACTTGTTGCACAATACGCCTTGATAATGTGTAATCAATTTATGGTTAAAATTTAGATTTGTATTGTTTCATTTTTTTTTAACAAATCGAATTATTAATTGCAAACCAAAATTACACCTCAGTTCCGACATGGTTTACACAACCATCATGTTTGCGTAAATGTACCATGCCGGAATAAATTTGCCCATTTGACGTTCTTTCTTGCCAATACCTTCCGATTTATTTTATGCATATCCAGACTTTCCATTTAGCCGATACCATGTCCTCTTAACGAAGACACGCCTTTACAGACTAGCTATAGGGCAAGATGTTAAAGGTATACAGTTACCTGTATTCTAAATATGCCCATATATGGTCAAAGGGGCGTTCCTTGGTATTCAAAATGCCCATGTGAGGGCGCTGTTTTTAAAAAGCGGCCACCCGCTTAAAATCTGTGATTGGTTTGATTTTCTCTTTCCATGGCAACTGTGGCAAAATTGGAACAGGTGACAGTATACCTTTAAGAATTCGAATGCGCCCCTAGGGCACATATCCAGACTCTCAGCTGCTTTCTACAATACTCTTCTGATCTACCACTTCTATGGGCTTATTTTGAGTCCCTTGGAGTAAATCACCGACTTATTTTTGTGAAAATCAGAAAAGCATTTTACATTAGACGTAAGATAGGAATAGCGGCCATTTTGAATTTCAAATATAATAGGCAGTATAATTTGTTTCCATAGACTAAGTGCCAAATTTTTCACGGTTACTAGTGCCAAAATTTTCACGGCGACTCTTGGTGTTTGATCTCGAGTTTGAAAGAGACCAGCTGAAAGCTTACCTGAGTTTGAGCAAAGGTTTAAGTCTTTCACTTTCGAGACGCGTACTACCGTAATACTTAATGTACATACTTGTATTCCGACTACAATTGAAATTACATCAGAGAATGAAAACATGCAGGGAATCCCCCCGCTGTTCTCGGAGTGTGGAAAGAATGTATTACCTCTGAGAAGTGACTACGATAACCCATCAACCCAGATCACACGGAACTGCTCCAACCTTCTTTTTCTATGGGTCAACAGAAACATTGATGAAAATTGAATTCAAGTCCGGACTAGAATTCACAGGTCATCAATAACAATAATTTCGGTCATTACAGATTTACAGAATCATATTTTGCCAAACAGAATATTTGTTATTTGGAATGCTGTGGGGAGCGGAACAAAATAATGCAGTCAATACACGGAACAGAACATACTGAAAAATTATCCAAAACGTACAGCTAATGCCTCTAGTGTTCAGTTATCCTGACAGGTGCAAGAGGTCATCCTGTTCCCCGGCCAAACCTTTTTATGTAATTGTTTTTTTTTTTCTGTTTTACAAGTTATTGTAGAGAAAATATGTCAAAAGAGTGCCCTCCTTCCCTAGAAGACAAACAAACCGAAAAATCTCTCCATTCACTCCAGTTTTATTTTAATAAGGAGAGATTTTAAATTTATAGCAAGTCAGAAGGGGCGTTTGAACGCGCTGTGACTTTGTTAGGGGAGCCATCTGAAAGACAAAGAACTTTTTTTGTATTTTCCTGCCCCCTCCCCTCCAGAGGTGTTTGTGAATACAACAAAATATAAAATGAATTTCCACGGTGGACAGATGGCCGCGTGGCCTAACGGATAAGGCGTCTGACTTCGGATTCACAAGTAAGATATCAGAAGATTGTGGGTTCGAGTCCCACCGTGGTCGTTAACATATCTTTTATTGTAGAAGGGTTCCTGTGATTTTACGTGCAACAATACTGTACTATGTTTTATTTGTTTGTGCCATCCAGCCAGTGACCAGTTTAAAGCAAGTCAGAAGGGGGTGTTTGAACGCGTTGTGACTTTGTTAGGGGAGCCATCTGAAAGATCAAAGAACTTTTTTTGTATTTTCCCGCCCGCTCCCCTCCAGAGGTGTTTGTGAATACAGAAAAATATAAAATGAATTTCCATGTACAACAGATGGCCGCGTGGCCTAACGGATAAGGCGTCTGACTTCGAATTCACAAATAAGATATCAGAAGATTGTGGGTTCGAGTCCCACCGTGGTCGATTACATCTTTTTTACTGTACAAGGGTTCCCGTGATTTTACATACGACAATACTGTTTTATTTGTTTGTGCCATCCAGCCTGTGATGCGTCTGACTGGCCGAAGCTATCAATCAAAGCAACTGTGGCGGCGCTTTATGACGGCTTGCACCATCACTAACCTGCGACAGTCACTGCGCATAGCGCAGGCACATGATTTTGTCCGTCTCATGCCAAGGTTTCATGTTATAAAACTAACTGTGGTCGAAATTTTTCGCTCAAAGGTAAAACTACTTCTTTTAACATCATTTTTTGAATTCGGATAAAAGTGAAATCACCTTAATGTATATCACTTCAGTCTAAATTATTTTACTAAAAAGGTTGTAAAATTCCATATGTTGGCAAGTTGTTATAGTGCTGTGTCCTCCTACGGGGCCGCCACTTTTCAATGCATGTGTGCTAAAGTGGCAGTATGCCTGTCAAAGGTCAAGGTCAAGAATTTCTGAAAGATGAATGAATTATCATGATGACCGCGCTTTTACAAATAAATCTTGGTAATGCCTTAAATAAATAAGTTTGTAGTTAAGTTTACTTTTTGGAGTAGTTTACAATCTTAGCTGCTGTATTGTTTTGATTGTGATTGTGATGTCTTCGCCAGGTTACTGGGTGCCGTACGTTTTGAGTTCGAATCCGATCGAAAATTTACTGAATTTGCCCATGCTGAAGAGTAATCATACTTCTCATCAAAACTGTAATGCGACGAGCTGCTGAAAATTATGCAAATTGCATGTCCTAATGTAATAGGCTCACAAAGTGCTAACAAGGAAAGGAACTTACCTCTCAAATTTTAACGACTCAACTTTGTGTGCTTCCGATAACTAAACCTGCTCCGTTTTAAAACCATCCTACCTAAAACTTTTCATCGCACATTTGAAAGTCACGCTGGATGTTGCTATGATATTGCGGTACTTTTAGTGAAGAATTAAAAAAAAATAAAAATGGAAAAGTTCCAGAACCGCCCGACGTCATTTCCTGTTTCCCATGTTTACGCGGAAGCAAGTTTTTTTTGGCGTAATCAGGTCTAGTCATCGTAGTGTTATCATGACACGTAGAATTGTATCAGGAAAAATTGAAAAATATGAACGTGTTTCAACCAACTTATCATTTTCAAGTTTGTTTGCTAAATGTCCAAGACTATTATCGTCACCACGTAACGCTGACAGGAGATCACTATACCAGTCTTGCTTCTTTACAATCAGTTCGAGTAGTAACGTTGCCCCAGCACGAGCTCCTTCAGTCCTTTCTCGTCCTTTGATGTTTTCCCAGTCGGGACTTGTCAGGCATTTCAAGTGTGGGAGGAGGTGATTGGGTGTTATGCTCGTCACCAGCTCGCTATTCCAGTCGTTCAAAGCCGCCAGCTTTTGCTTACTCGAATTAGTTTCGTCACTGTCGTCTGCTGCTGCTACAGTTCCCTCCATTTCTTTTTTTCTTATTCAATACAATGGTGTAGAGTAGATCATGTAGACATTCGGTTCGAAGGCTCTGAACATAGCTGAGCTTCGCATAAAGTTAGTTCCTGTTCCGTATTGTAGGTGACAGGTAAACTCAAATCACTGGTGGCGCCCTACAAAGAAGTTAGCATGTAAACAAAGGTGCATCAATATGTCTCGATGATGTAAATCTGTCACAGTCTTGTACGTTAGGTGATACCGTGTCGTGTTGGCGCCCTCAGGTGGTGATATAAGTACCGAGCAGTAAATACAACATTTTGCAAAATCAACAGATCACTAGTACTTGGCAATTAGTCATTAGAATACAGTGGATATTACAGGAGTAAATGTACATTTTCTGAGAACGCAAACATGAATTGCAGTAAATGAGCAAAGGCATTGATATTCTAGGGAAGAGACGATATCAGAGCTGAAGTTATAGCCCTAGCAGAGTTCCTGTGTTGTAAACAAAACCATCAACCTCAATTCTACCTGTGTGTTCGTCTTCATGTACGCCATAGACAGTTTCTCTACCGTCTATGTTTACACAAGCATGGGCCATCGTGTGGCACCTCCAATGACTGGTGAGAGTTAGACTACTGTACCGTACGCAACGAAGATGTCGGAGAAATTTCCAAGTAAGCTTAAAAGCCTTGGCGAATGTGAAGAGAGTTTCTTCACTTTCAGGTAATAAAAAAATTAGAGCCACAATATTTTATTATATCACTTAAAACACGTGCTTTTAAATTATTCTTAGATTTTGGACACGAGTACAATTGTCGTGGCCCTGACATGTTTCCCCGGCAGCGGTCAAAAAGCTATAGAGCGCGACAGAGTAAAGCAATAAATAACTGAGGTGGCACGGCGTTTCATCATAGTAAGAAATTTGACGATAAAATTCTAGGAATTTACTGTGCCAAATGTACCTCTTCTTGGCCCGCCTCAATATGTTGACAGGTAAGATAGTAAGTGAATTAAAAACGGAAACCTTTTTACACCTCCATAATTTACAATATGACGTTCTGCAAGCATTGAGGCATTTATATCTTTTACAACATTTGTAATCGAAACGATTTGTCTGCAGAAAACCCACGCGGTAACGTATTATTCAAATAAACTATGTTTTTCTATGAAACCTCCCAAAAAAAAACTACGCGCGCGGGGACGCAAAAAAAGAATTTACTTTGGCATGAACTACTTTTTACAAACTCTGAAACTACTTGGCCTGTTTTAATGACCATTTGTCACCTTTTTGTGATTGTAACGACGGTCAGAGCAGAAAGATCTTGGTGTGCTAAGACAACCAACACGAAACGATGGTGGTTGCTTTACGAGTTAAATTTATTCAAAACCGTCTTTACAAAAGTGACCCAACGACGGTAAAACTCTGTCTGTAAAGATCCACGCAACCCACGTTTTGAGAAGATCCAAGCGACAACCGTCACTTTATGAGACAGTCGTGAGTTGACATGGAGTTTAAAGCTTACAAAGTACTATTTTGTCGTTTCCTACGCTACTGTAGACAGTAGTGAAAACTGATTGAACCTCTGAAATCACTGAGTTTAAACATGGTGCACACTTGCTTGCATGTAAGAGCACGGGCAGCCCAGACGTATTGAGTTTTTCTCACTGTTTTCTCTATCAGTTCCGCTCTGGCTCTGACTGATCAGAGTAAATAAAATAAATGATTGTATAACCTAACCTAGCCTCTTGACTCTTTTTTTTATTTTAACCCCCCCCCCCTTTACGAGGACGTTTATCTCTCATATAAACATCTTGTAATTAATTAGTCAACACAACTAATTATGCTAATCCGTGGAGTTATCAGGGATTTTATGGGTTAGTCAACATTGCGAAAGATAGAGATGTCCCCTTTTAGTAACTCTTCCTGCGGTAAGAGGGACGGAGTGTTGACATTTTGTTTTTGTTGGTTCGGTTATTTTAGAATCGATCAAGATCGTACGTATTGATTTGAACAGTCTGTGTTCAGCCTTTAGGGAGCATTCGTTATTTACGGGGAGGGGGGGGTTGGTGGAATTTGAGCGACAAATGAAATGTAAAAAGCGACCCCCCCTCCAAATCAGATTTCTAAAATTTGACCCCCCCTCAATTCATCAATTGTAAAATGTGACCCCCCCCCCCCCATGAAAAAAAAATTTCATCAGATTTGATTCATTAACCCTTCGCACCCTGTGCGGCCCCGGGCTGAAAAAGTTTCCTCACATACTAGAGAATCAACATTTTTGGTGAAATGCCAAAATCAAATTTTTTGCACACACATGAACTTGTAATCGCTCTAGTCTAATTAAGTACACTAATATCAATAATCAAGAATACATAAATACACAGATTTGCCTAGTTTTATATTGGAAAAAAGTTATTCATAGTTTCCATATAGACAAGATAGTGAATCAACATTTTGGTGACATTCTAAAATCAAATTTCTTGCACAAACATCCACTTGTTGCCACCCTAGTCTAATTAAGTAAATTAATATCAATAATCAAGCGTACATAAATACACAGATTTAACTAGTTTTGTAATGGAAAAAAATTATTCATAGTTTCCTCTGACAAGATAGTGAATTAACAATTCGGTGAAATTCCAAAATCAAATTTCTTGCTCACACATGCACTGGTAACTACCCTAGTCTTATCAAGTACATTAATATCAATAATCAAGAGTCTATAAATACACAGATTTAGCTAGTTTTGTATTTAAAAGAAATTATTCATAGCTTCTCATAGATTATGTATGGAGGACCTGTGTATTTTCTATTTTGCCTGGGAGTTCTTGTGTGTTATCACTGTATACCTAGGGAGTCCAAGACGGAACTTTCCAGAGAGTGTTTTACGTTGTATGCTGCACTGGCACTGGAAGGTTTGAGTGTCAGCGTGTGCTTTTTAAATCAGATATTTCTCTATTTTGAGTCTTACTCAAGTCAGCAGATATGTAAAGAAACTGGTGAGTGGCAGAGATCGAATTTTATGCGGATCGGACTGTTTATTTAAACCCTACGCCATCCTCTACTTTAGTCGATGGAACGAACATTGCTCACACAAGTGAAAGCCGTGCCGTATATTTGCAATATACGCACTGGCACGCTAAGATGATAATATCACCACAAGTTGAAAGCTGATCTTTCTGCAGCAAATTGTGTGTTAACTGTGGACTTTATTCCGTTTATGAGTTCAGTCAGATGTCTGAGATTGTCATGAGAACATTATTTGTGACCGTTCCACTGAACTTTTGTCGATGCGCGGAGTTTAGCAGAGGAAGACTTCAGATTAGTTCGGCATGTCCCGACCGGAAGTAAACAAAAGATCTGGCTGCTTCCGTGGTAGCTGAACTGGACGCTGCTTAGCAGTGAATTGCGTGTGTTGTCGCCGACTTTCATGTGCAGACATTACACGGGACTTACAATTGTGCTCATCATCGAACATTAGTTAAAGTCGCGTGTGAACTATTTGTGTTTCCCAGCCGCGTGGTCAAGTCTGAGGTACCTCTGCGGTAACGTTAAGTTTTCCATAGAAATTGTTAAGCATTTAGAAAGGGTTTGAACAGAGTTTGTTCTGAAAGTGTGTTCGACTCCTGCCGTCGGGAGGTCGATCAGTACGGTTACTGTTACCATGGAGTAATATTTATAGTTTTGAAGTACGGTTTTACTATTTTATATGTAGACCCCGATATTTGACACAATATAGTAATATACAGAAGTTGTTTGTTACATTATATGACTGTGTGTTGGTTCCTCATTTCATGCCCAACGCTGTGTAGCCCTGCGTACAGGTGTGTGCACGTGTGTTCCCAGCATTATATGGCCTCTACCAAAGCCCTGCAATGGTCTTTGAACAGACTTGAGGTCTCTGCGGCCTGGATCTGGACCGCAATGAAGACTAAAGGGTCTTTTTGGCCGAAATTCTGCTCTATTGGGGCAAAATCTTTTCCCTGCCTACCTTTACCTCCTAACCAATCCCAGAAAAGATGCGATTGACTTCTCTAAACGCTCATTTTCTGAAACATAACAAAATCGACAAGTTGTTTACCCATGGAGATCCCCATTTTGAATCTCGCTGCAGAGACCCAAGTTATCTCCACAGACCGTTGCAGGGCTGTGGTGGAGCGAGGCCGTATACGCCAGGAACACACAGACCTGTACTCAGGGCTACATGCTCTGTTGCTGCTCTAGAGAGGTTAACGTCAGTCTCGGACTTGTTGGCCCTGCTAGAGAAATAAATTTGGCTGAGCTTCGGTCGGTTATTATTCTGCCGTCTCGAAACATCGGTTACACAAGCAACATTTCGGTGAAATTCCA
Source organism: Ptychodera flava (assembly GCF_041260155.1). Lineage (NCBI taxonomy): Eukaryota > Metazoa > Hemichordata > Enteropneusta > Ptychoderidae > Ptychodera > Ptychodera flava. The sequence goes on along the minus strand of NC_091944.1, from coordinate 15,706,014 downwards.
AAGTCAATTTTGTTTTCCATAACTCAATACAAACCTTTGTAAAATTTGACCCCCCCTTCAATCATTGATTGTAAAACTTGACCCCCCCTAAAAAGCGGTTTTGTAAAAGTCAACCCCCCCCTGATTTCCACCAACCCCCCTCCCCGTAAATAACGAATGCTCCCTTAGCTGACCACTCAGTGCGGAATTCGTGCACGAAAACCGCTAGTGCGATTTGACGGTTCCCGTTTCTCGTTTTCCAACGGCACTCTACCGTCTTCTTTGAAGATCTTCGATACGGACAGAATTTTCCAGAGTGCCGATAAGGTATGCTGATGAGCCGTCGGATGCTGCGCTTCATACTTGTCCTGGTGATTGTTGGAAATTCGGAAGACCCGGCTCGCTGCGATCCCCTTCTGCAACTGTCTCCATCATCCTCGTCGCAATGTGTCAGGATCACGAATAGCGGGATGGCGCGATCCCCTGGAGAAAAGAACAGAAAACATAGTGACAACTCATTTCGCGTAATAGTGCTGTTTGTAGCGGTTACAGATTTGTAGCTAAATATGCCCGCACGAGCGCGACATCGGACAATGCACCCCGAATTTAAATCCGGACAAATTTTGTCAGTGTTGCATGCATGGCTGTTGTTTCAGCTGTTAGTCTAAGCCATCAACATGTCCTTAAGTGTTCGTTGTAACATTAGCGGTCGGCTATTAAGTTGTGTTTTTGCCGTTCTTGAATGAGGATGTTCCTAAATTTGAGGACAAATATTTATTTTTGGATATGAATGACACAGCAGTGACATCATTAGCGACAGCTCTACGCAAACAAGAGAAACATCAACCTTTGTAAGTGGCAATTACATGTGTAATATATATAAATACATATATATATATATATATATATATATATATATATTATATATATATATATATATATATATATATATATACCTTTGCAAGTGGCAATTACAAGTGTAATATATATATATATATATATATATATATATATATATATATATATATATATATATATATAATCCCATGGTATTTTCCTCTGTTTGACGTCATCGTATACGAGTCTTTTTTTCCCGGAGCCGTACAACTTCGAGCCGAAGGCGAGAAGTTGTGGGGCTCTGCGAAAAACACGATTAATGATACGATGACGTGAAACAGAGAAAAATACCATGGGATTATATATTTATCACATGAACAGTCTTCTTATTTTTCTTTTAACGTAGATAGATCAAAATTATTGTAACAAATTGCATTAATTTCTGCGCTATTTGTGTTTTACTTACGCGGAATACTTTCATTTAATGAGTAAAACTGCCCGTCATCCAGGAGATACTTTCATTTTTGAATCGCAGAAAGTAAGCTCAACCCGGATGAGATACAAACTTGGTTTTGGTGATATCAACTTTCGTAATTACGATTTATTATTTTTCATTATTACGAAAATAATATCATACTTTTAGACTATTAATGTCTAGGTCGCCTGTTCTCTGGCTAATAACGGGTGTATTGTTCCCTGGCAATGCTCACGCAGGTTTGCAGATTAATTGTTGCCGGCCGGCGAGAGCGTCCAATACACTTCTAGTACATTGGACGCCTGGCCAGCCGGCCTCATACACAACTCATACATATACAGCGTTTGTATCGAGTCCTGCTCCGCAAAAGGGAAGATCGATCTGGTTGAAATACTAACTTGCTTTTGATTATATCAATTGTCATAATTAAGATTATTATTTTTAATAATCACGAAAATAATATTTATTTTTAGACTATTAATGTTTATTTCGCCTGTGGCCAGACGCGCCAATATTAATCAGTTCTTACCTTTTTTAAAACTTGTTATGTGCGACAAAGATGATCCAATCTAATCATCCATGCTTTACAAAATTGTGCGATTTTTTATGCAATTATACCGTTGTGAAGTTTTGTTTTAACATTTGTTAACCTCACCTTGAGAATTAGGTTCACCGCTTTTTCGTATCGATGACGTCATTCGCTGTCGTGTTTTCATCACAAGCTGCAAGCGAAAACAAACTAAAACAAAACACGTATTATACAGCTAAAATGTGGAATTTACAGAAGGTGAATCCACAATCTCCACATACAGATTGTTGGGCGGAGTGGATAATTCTAAACCAGCTGGAGAGTCTCCGAGTCGTTGACCGCGCACTGACTCAGGTCTCATGCCCTGATACGAAATAGGCCTATTTTCGTGAGCAGCGCAGCCAGCGGTAGAAATGGGGCAGGGAACCAGACTCGCAGTAGTCTCGGTTTACCCAAACTGCAGTGGGGCTCTTCTTCCGGCCGCCCACACGGCCGGAAGAAGAACCCCACTGCAGTCTGGTAAACAGAGACTAGACTGGCAGGGGACCAGATTAGACCGTGCACGCGCCCAAGCCCTGGATCAAGCGGTGAAAACGACAGCCGTCAATAGCTTGTTCTCACATTAGTTCTTGCTGATACATTTCCTTTGGAATTTGTGTCCTGTCATTCAATTTAGTTAGAGATGGCTCATAGAACTTCGGGGCGTAACGTAGAGGGAGCAATGTCCAAAGATTGAAATGATAAGTATAACAGTCAGATAGCTCTTTTCAGTGGAATGGCATGCCATATGCCATACAAGAAGGCAGTTACGAACAGCTCCACTTTTCTCTCGAAATTTTAAGGTCAAAGTCAAAAATATGTAAAACCAGTATATCAGCCTTCGAAACATGTCGTGATTTCTTAAAATTGACCCTATTTTAAGTTGACTGCACCTGAATCATACTTTATACGGCTTACTCAGGGATACCCTGGGGTGAGTCTGCGTACGAAATAGTGAACGGATTGTTTTTCCCCCATTTTGAGTTTACATACGTGTGTCACACTCGTTGGCTTATGAAAAGCGGTGTCAGTGTGTGTGTGTCTTTCTGTCTGTCTGTATACACGATATCTCAAGAACAGCAGGACAGATTTCAACCTAATTTTGTACGTAGCTTCAGATATCAAATGGCAAGAAGTGATTAGATTCTGGTTGGCATGGTATGCATATTAATGAATTTATCAAAGTTATAATTTTTTTGTTACATGGTTGTCTATGGGACACACGATGACCATAGTGTAATATATCAAGATTCACTGCACTAAATACGATGAGACATGTAATATGCACGAAATCATAGTATTTGGAGCATCATGCCAATTAAATGCTAATTTTTATATTGTAATTAGTGATACAATTCTGAAGTTTGTTCAACAATTTTGATAAAACGTGCAGATATTAAAGTGACAGACATTTGACTGTGCTGTAAGACATTCAGCAGAGCCATGTTAATTAACAGCTCGCAGTGTTGATGGTATAATCTGAACCAGTGAAAGAAAGGACTGCTGAGTACTGAATGCTGGATTTTTCATGCCTTTGTCAGCTCAGTCCTGTGGTGAAAGAGGCTAGTGATAGCGCCACCGCTGGGTGGAGGGTGAATATGTTAGTGAAATGATTGTTTCACAATATCGGCACTATAAGTACCATGTATATGTATGGAGTGTGACTGGACAGAAACTTTAAATATTAATTGGGATAACTATAAAAAATCCTTATTCCGACTTTGAAATTCAGAAAAAATTGTCAGCAATGTGGTAAATGACCTTAACTGGAAGATATATCATAGAGGTTTAGTCACAGAAATTTTGGCAAAAATTTTCAAAGTTATAGATTGGAAATGCTACAACTGCTGGGACGAATAGACATTGAATATGCAAGTTTTGATTGCAGATATGCAAACGAACTATGGGATAAATGCAAACTGTTCTTAATAAAAGAGCATGGACTACATGAAGACACTGACTTGAAAAAAATGGCAATAACTGGAGCACACATTGATGATTCAATCTCAGAAATAACATATTGTATCTGGAATATACGAAACTCTGTGGTTTTTGATAAGATGTAAGTTGCAATCAATGGATAAACTCATCAGTCACTAATTACCATATCCTGTAGTTAATCACAAAAATTAATGAAACTTGCTACATATGCTCATGTCAAATACCACTCTATGATAAAGACTAGTTGAACTAAATGGCAGCCTTGACCCACTACTACACACGTGAGCATGTGCACTCCATATCTGGTCTGACATGTGTATTTACATGGACACAATCAGTCAATCGAAATCATATATAGATATCTATGACACAGCGATAAGCTGTGTTTTTTCTCGGGGCAGGATCGTGCACAGGTCAATGTACATTAGGAGAATATGTTTTTTATGGGGAGAGGGGTCGGTGGCAATCAGTGGAATGACTCTTACAATTAATGATTGAGGTCAAATTTTCAAAAATAAACGACAGTGACCAAAAAGTATATAAAACGGAATATGAATATGGCTTTATTCTGTCTGAACAGGTGGTAACAAGCAGAAAAGAGCACTTTCGTTCACAAAAATAAAAGTTTCAAGTTGACCAAGAAATAAGTGCCATTCCATGTTCACGACATAACTTTTATAACATTCGAATACTGAAAAAAGCTCGATTTTTTTTGCATGTGGTGTGTAAGGAATTTCACTGAAATGTTGAATCCCTACACATTGTAGATTATGAGGAAACTATGAATATTTTTTTACAATGCAAAACTAGCTAAAACTGTGCTTTCACAAATGTTTAGTGATATAAATGCACGTGATGAGAATAGGGTGTTTGAAAGAGCAGATGTGAACAACATATATGATAATGGAATTTCACCCAAGTGATTGTTTGTAAGGTTCAAAAAGGATTCTCTGAAAGTCCAAAGGTCAAATGAGAAATTACATGTCAATTAAGATATTATTGATGCAGACTGCGACATCTGGGGAGGTTCACTGCTTTTTGTGCATGAAAATTTGGCAGGGTCACTCTTTTTCTTGCAAACACTTTAGAAGGGTCACTATTTTCACCCCAGAGCCTTCGGGCGCAGGATTAATGAATCAAATCAAATGAACATTTTTTGGGAAAGGGGGTTTACATTTTACAATTTATGAATTTGGCGGTCAAAGTTTGGAAATTTAATTTGGAGGGGGTCACTTTTTGTATTTCATTTGTAGCTTAAGTTCCACCGACCACACCCCTTTCCCGTAAAAAAAACGAATGCTCCCTTATGTGCCTTTTCTTTTCGCCATTAAACTGTAGACGTGTCGTCATACAGAAGGTAATTTCGAAGCTGAAGAGTAGAAAACACATCCCACCCCCTGAATATTTCCAGTCTGTACTTACACAAGACAATTTACTGTTTTTGAGTTTGGTCACTTCATATTCATGCAGGTTTGAGCAGCTTTAGAGATCTTATGACTGACATATGACTGAGCTTAGTCGTGGAGATTATTTTATGTCACAAGAAAGGTGTAAATTTGTAGTCAAGTCGGATTTGGGGAATGGTTGACAATCCTAGCTGCCGTATTTTAGCCATGCTGAAGGGTATTCATACTTCACCAACACTGTAAAGTTAAGTGTTCAAGGATAGAACACCAATTAAACGCCTTTTTGTAACACTTTTTGAACGCGTCTAGACGTTCAGAAATTTAACACTACGTGTTCAACCAACGTTCAATTTTTGAACACATGTGTGCAGATTTTGAACGCTACGTGTTCATCAGACATTATATTGAACACCATGGTGTTCCATATCTGAACACACGTTGCACAGGAAATGTGTTCAAAAATTGAACGCTTTTACGCGTTCAAAGGACTGTAACACTTTTTGAACGCATGGACGCCGTTCAACGATAAGTGTGTTAAAGGCTAGAACACATGATGCGCGCTTGTTGAACACCTTTAATTTTGGGCGTTCACGGGGTGTTCAAGCCTTGAAATAACATTACAGACCATTGATTTCCTGTAAATTATTTTATTCTAAAAATACACGAAACATTTCAGAGTAACAATAATTTACTGTAAAATGGGTAAATAAACATTGCAACTTTGTATGTAAAGTTTGTCAGAGGAACAAAACAACAGTGTTAATACCTCCCTATCAAAAATATAAGCAATAAAAATCACCATATTGTGGATTACGTTTTATGTTCATACTTGTTTAAAACGTACAAAAATCATCTGAAAAAGCTCAAAATTTGGCATACTTCTTGTCTTGAAAAGACGTATATGTATGAAATGCATACTCCATTTTTGTAAGATGGTTTCTTAAAGACATTTCATCCTATATGGACAATAGTAAATTTTGAAGAAAAAAGAAGTTAGTCAAGGCTTCTCTGGTGCACATGGTATATAGTTGTCTACACTAAAGTAAACACAACATGTCAAGTTGTCAAAGTGTCACAGTAAGGCACAACATGCAGAAAGTGGGGAAAGTGGGTCCTTGGCAGGGTAAAACCTATTTCCTTGTCCAACAAAGTCCTTCATAAACAAAAAGGTTTGTTTGTTTGTAATATCTTTAAATAAACCCTGAAATAAATGGGTGACATTTCAAAATATACTTCTCAGAAATTTAAAACATATTCGTAAAAACCTTTCAAATTCTGGTGTACCCTGCTATTAATTTTTATACAATTTTGTTTTACTAAAAAATGGTAAAAATCACCCTTAAAATGAAAAAATGTACATTTCATCATAACTTGAATATATCACATTTTGGTAATTCCAATGTCTTAAAAATGTCTGAAATGTCTTTAATGTCCTAAAAACACAAAGTTGCAAATTTCTGCATAATTTGAACAATCTGAAAAAGACTACCAGTAGAGAGATCTATGTCCTAAATATCAAAGCTGTTCGATTAGCAGTTTTGAAAAAGATTTTTTTAAAGATTGTTTGACCAAAATTGACAAAAATTGCCATGAAATATAAAAATTTGAATATTTCATCACAACTAGCACATCTGTGATGGTCATTTTTAGGGACATGTTTACAAAATATTGAAGACGTCAGTAAAAGAGAAGAAGATTTTTCCAAAAAATAGCAAAATTAGCCTCAAAAATATAAATTTGCATATTTCATCATAATTTGAACATATCTGATTAGGGTAATCCCTTGGGACCTGTAATCCAAATATTAAAGGATTCGCACAGGCTGTTTTGAAGAAAAACTTTGGAAGTACAAATTTGAGGACAATGCTACACATCCATCTATTTAGCTGACAGCAAAGCTAAAAACCAGTTGCTAAGTACAAGAGACGTGTTGAGCTACAATACAAAATAATTTACGGTTTTGTAGCAAGCTATGATCAACTAAATGTTACAAGGGCATAGGTTTCAAAGTACGTGAAGTCTCCTTCATCAGATGCAAGGGGGGGGGGGATGAAAAATTGAAGCAGAAAGTGACAGAAAATTCAGAGTGAAAATTTCAGAAAAATCAGTAATTCAGAGTGGACATTTTTACTCTGAATGGTCTGTCGCTTTCAGCTTTAATTTAACTAAGGGAGACTACACGTCTGTGAAAGCTTATTCTCCAGCAACATTTAGTTGATCACAGCATGCTACCAAAGCTTAGATTAATTCAGAACAAGAATACAGAAATTTATCAAAATTCAGTTACTGACCCTTGGAAGTTTAAATCTACATTAGAGATGAGCTGAGTTTCTCAAGCTTGTTTCCAGACAGCTACCTGTACACTCATCTTCTTCGTTATCTGTACCACCAGCTTCTATAACAACTCTTCGATTTTCAGTTAAATCCAACTTTTTACATCCTAATAAAAATGCAACAATAGGTAATATGGCGAGATGAAACTTTAAATGTAAGACAAGGGGCTGATTATTATAAGGAAAAGTGGAGACTTTTATATACAGTGCCTCTCTTCAATACTGTTACAAAATATTTGCTGCTTCTTGTCATCAACTGATTAAAATTAAAAAGCCAAACTCTCATATGCTGAAACAATACATTGTATACTCTACGATGTTTAACTGATGTTTTACATGCGATTGTGTTTACTAAAAGACATATGTTAGCTGTGATTACGCAGCGGTAGCTATGTAAGGCGTATCGATCGCGCTCAGGTCAAGGGTTATCACTACAGTTGTATTGCGATGACCCTTGACCCGAGTGAGATCGATCGATAGGCCATGGCCAAAAGTACCACTGCGTAGTCACAGCTAGTTGTTGGTATAGCAGCACTGAAAGAAAAAAGGGTTCTTCGCGTAGTTAAGCTATTTAAAGGTACAATACAATTAATTTCAAAGGACGATAATATAGATGCTTCAAAAATCTAATACCTTTTACTATTTTGGAGAGGAAACTTACCCTTTCTGGTCTTGCTTCCGCACGATCACGACTTCAGGGTGCGCTTACAAGAAAAATGTCGCAACTTCCGTTTTGATGCATCATGGGATAGGAAAAGACACCAAACTTGAACACCAAGTGTTAAGAAGTAGAACGCCCCTTGCACGCCGATGTTAAAATTAAAACGTTCATGGTGGTTTTCTGATTTTCTTTTCTAATTTTTAAACTTTCAACCCGTAATAAACGTGTAAAATTATTTTGTATACTTCCTTGTTTAGAAAAAACATGCTTTCAGCAATTGTAGGCCGGAAATATTTTTCACTTAGTGTGAAATTCGTTACACCAAAATCCGTGTACTTTTGCCGGACAGTGAAGCAATAGTAAATTTAATATAGCCATTGTAAAGAAAAAAACACAAAAGACTGTTAATTGTTTCACAGTATTGTAAAATTTCTGTGATGCTGAGTTTTTGAACACTTGAAGGAGATCGTTGTTAACACATAGTGTTCAGGTTTAGAACATCATTGTTAACATTATGAACACTAGTGTTAACAATATGAACACTAGCCGTTCAAATTTGAACACCGACATGTACATTTTGAACGCGTAAAGACGCGTCTAGCGTCCGCTATTTTTACAGTGGAATACTGTAATGCGACGAGCAGGTGCAAATTATGAAAAGTGTATATCCTAATGTAATGGCTCACAAAGGGAGTACCAAGGAAAGGAATTTACCTTTCAAAATTTAGCGTCCTTTCTAGGTGTGCTTACGGTAACTAAACTTCTATTTAAAGCCCTCCTCTGCATCAGACTTTGCTTCGCATTTTTGAAAATCACGCGGTATTTTGCTATGATATTGCAGTACTTTTATTGGTGGCAATCGTCTAAGAATATAAAATGACAAGTGGGGTTGTTGCAGAAGAAATTACAAAATGAACGTGTAGATAGCAACTTACCATTTTCAAGTTTGTCTGCTAAATGCCCAAGACTAATATCGTCATCGCGTAAAGCTGACAAGAGATCGGTATACCAATTTTATTTCTTAACAAGTAGTTCCAGCAGTAACGTTGCCCATGAATTGGCTAAAGTAAAAATGCTTAATGACTTTCAATAATACCTATCATAGTATATTCAATGTACATAGCAAGTTTCATCAAGTTAGGTAAAATCAGTCAAGATATAACCCTAATTAAGAAAGTTCATTTAATATGCAAATTAGGAATTAGCTGCAGTAAAAATGCTTAATGACTGTCCATAGTGCTGTATAATCGTATCTTCCATGTACATAGCAAGTTTCATCAACTGTTGTCGAGTCAATCAAAATATATAAACTTAACCAAAAACTGATCAGTTCTTGCCTTTCTCAAATTGAATCTTTATACCAAATTAACCAAATTTCTGATCTGATAAGCCGTTCTTGAGATATCGCGCCAACAGCGAGATAGACAGACAAACAGACAGACACACAGATACACAGGCAGACACCGCTGCGACATTAGCCCACGTGTGTGAAATGGCAGAGGCATCAGATTTCCTGTGAAATCCGGCAAATATTTAAGTTGCACTAAAATTTTCCATTTAGCTAATGTTTTGAACTTGTAATGATAGTTATGAGTGTCAGTATGATGCTGCATCTGTAACGCATTCTAAAGTAAACCTTCATTTTCTAAAGTTGCTAAAAAATGTATAAAATCACCAATAATAGCTGAAATTTTCAAAAAATTATTTTTGAAGTTTTTGCATTATTTCAATATTGGCCCGCTTTTATCCAAAAATTACAAGTGTAAGATCAAAATTGGATATAAAGTTATGATTTTGCATAATAATTATGTTTTTTGAAATTTTATTGTGGAGCTAAATAATAGAGTGAAACAGACAATTTATTTCTTTTGATATTAAGGTTTATTGAATCACAACATTTTCATAAAATATTAGTCACTTTTGTCACTTGTCAGGCAAAAAATCAGTGTCTCAATAAAATATAAGTGAACACACCAATTTAGGTACGATAGCAGAATCTCAACTCCCATTTACCTCAATAAAAGACAATATCTGCAATCATTAGAATAAGTCATGTAATTTTTCACTAATTTCACAACTATGCAGTGTTGCCGCCAGGACGCACCCTTGCGACAATGTCCCCAAAGCCGAACCCGTTGTCCCGCACTCTGCGTACTGCCGGTCACCTTGGGCACACTCGTGCTTCGACTGTGATGGGTGTAGTCTACAAGTAATATCTGTTACTGATGATTATATTATATCATGCTACCATGCGCCATTCTGATTGGACGAGAGCTCATTCCACCGATGCTAAAATACTGTTTTAGCACTGATAGCAGTGCTAAAACGGGCCCCTAAACCAGCATTTTCGAAAATTGCCCGGTCGGTGCATTTGAACGTACCTATCTAAACCATAGACCCTCGAGAAAGACCGAAACAGTCCACTTTGTTTCAAAGACTGAAGACCGAATTTCGATACACAGATAAAGTGTGGGTCTGTAACTCACCTCTTGGTGTAAAAAGTTGGGATCGATGATTGAAGACATCTCTGAAGCAGCACGTTTGCGGTATGATGCACACAAATATTAGGGCGATAGCGCACCGTGCACTTTGCGGGAGTCAAGACGCGATATCTCCTAGTACCGCTCTTTAAAATGAAGAACACATTCAATCATACACAAATAAATTGACACTTCCTCACAGTAACGGTATATTCAGATATTCTTTACCAAAGTTTGGTTTATAACACATCGGGATGTCCTTACGATGTAGACCAAGAAGTTCAAAATAACAATGGGGTGACTCCTGGCGACTGCGACGATATTTGACACAAATGCAACGAGCAGTGTCAGCGTCAAGCTCTCCCTGCATCGGGCAACACACTCAGAATCTGCACAACTGTTCATCACAGTTACAGTGCAGTCATCGCAAGTCTGGATTATTTTAAAACTGCTCGTTTTCTGGTACAATTAACGTCCAAATAATCCATCAAAATAGATCCTGTAAGGGATGGACCATTAGACCTTGGGGGGTGGTCACAATGAAATTGTGAAAATTTTTTTTTACTATTGTAAATTTCTGAATTTTTTTTTCCAATTGAGATTAGCTGTGCAAATTTTTTTTTTCAGAGTAAATTTTCAGATTTATAATTTTTTTCGTTCGTCGCTGTCTGGAGATAAAGAGGGCAAACATGTGGTGCCAAGCACCACAAGCGGCCACGCAAGCGGTCACTGGGAAGAGGTCAGGAGAGGAGTGTCCCCCTGCTGCTGTTGGAGCTTTTGAAAAATAGAGATTAAAATGGTGTTATTTGGTGGCACTTGGGGAGTATTTTTGCGGGGGGGGGGGGGGTCCGGAGGGGGTGTCCCCCTCCTGCCATTGGAACTTTTGAAAAATAGAGATTAAAATGGTGTTATTTGGTGGCACTTGGGCAGTATTTTTGCGGGGGGTGGTCAGGAGGGGGGACACTGTTGGAGCTTTTGAAAAATAGAGATTAAAATGGTGTTATTTGGTGGCACTTGGGGAGTATTTTTGTGGGGGGTGGTCAGGAGGGGGGTGTCCCCCTCCTGCTGTTGGAGCTTTTGAAAAATAGAGATAAAATGGTGTTATTTGGTGGCACTTTGGGAGCATTTTTTCCGGATAACACATCTTCCTCTGAAACATGGTCTTCTTGCTCCTCAGTAGCTTCGTATAGTTTTGAAAATTGACTATTTGGTTACCTGGCTTCCCTTTCTACTGCGTGGTGAAATGCCTACATTCACCCCACCAAACATCATGCATATCTCATGATTTACAATTGATTTTGACAAGCTGAGAAGCTAAATAAGCTAAATAATATAGTGAAATTTGCATATTTGTGTTTTTAGAGCAACTGTTGCCCTTTTTTGATCAAAACATCTATTTCTCTGTAGCAGCATGTCCAAATTGATTGGATGTGTATAGATGTGTTGAAATTTCAATATTTGTCTTTTTGGGCAATTTATGCCATTCATGGTCAAAAATCTGTATTCTCTGAAAGGGCTTGTCCAATTTCGTTGAAATTTGCTACACAAAAACGATTAACCATGCAGATTTACTCAGTATTTGCTATCGAGAAACTTTCAAAGTTCAACCCTTTTATGTGTTTTTGTGTTGGGATTTGTTGGATAGATGGCATTCTACGTAGTGTATTGTTGAATGTTAAAACATGTGTTGCTGTTGTTATTTGAGGCTGTTTTTTGAGAAAAAAGAATTGAAAATGCCTTTTTAAAAGCAAAATAATGCATAAAGACTTGATATGTTGTTTTATCATTATTGACGTGTTTCTACTTGTTCACACATTCTTGCATTCATCATTGTAATAAAATGCTGTGAAAAAAATGAGACTGATGTGGCCTGCATCTGTTTACCTTGATCTTAAAAGGCAAATACAACTTTCTGTCTTGACAACCATACCATAGTTTCAATGTTTTACCTAGTGTACCTGCTTGGTTTGTACGCAGGAAACAAGTAGAAAACAGGCTCTATAATTTCATAATTTTCAAGTGATCAGAATACAAAAGTCCTGAAAAGATAAGATAATCACAACTTCCAGTATAAGGGATACAGTCACTCGAAATGTATAAATTAAAATTAAAATGTGCCGGGAGGATGTTTTAAAAATACAGAAAGTTGCTTACTGTCGGTAAAATCTAAAAAAAAATCAAAATTTTAAAGACTTTGCAGATTTTTTTTTTAAGCCTTTGTCTTCTTATTTATTTTTTTTTTATTTTGCAAACTAGTTTGAAGATTTTTTTTTCCTAACTTTCTGCTCTGAAAATTTTTTTTTCTGTTTTGATCACCCCCTCCAAGATCTAATGGTCCGTCCCTAACTTCACTGTGCCACCACTGAATGTCGCGACGGTATGCCAAAAAAGCCAAGACTATTGTTCTTATGTAAATTTACGAAAAAAATTGTTACTTTTTTCTTTTGATTTGAACTCTTGACCCATTTTCTGTGTGAGTGCAGCAGGTATTTTTTGACAAGTATCGTTAGTGTTGCATGCGAATAAAATGCAATGTAGATATAGACGTAATGCGTATTTATCGTAGGATACTGTGTGCCTGTACAGAATCCCAACTTATAAAAATGCTCGGTCTCGGGCGCAGAATTTCCGACGTTCGATCTCTCAGACGTCCGTTTTCTGCATTTGGCGCTTAGAATGATGAAAATACCCAAGTAAGACAACAAATACACGCAAGTTGATATAATGTAATAGCAATAACCCCCTTCGCAGTCGGGTATACACTCGATTTTGGTACAATTCGCTCCATATAGCACTCGCCTATCGGCTCGTGCTATATGTCGCGCATTGTACCAAAATCTCGTGTATACCCTCCTGCGGGGTTATTGCTTAATTATCTTTGTTTTGCATATAAATTATTGTGAGGCTTACACAACGTACTTTCGGAGCTAGCTATATGATTACAGGTAAGGGACTGGACGTAAATTAGCAGGGGGGAGGGCTTGGGGATTTGGGGGAGGGTCACAAATTTTTGAGCCTCTGTTTGGGGGAGGGTCACAATTTTTTGAGCTCCTCTAAGGGGGAGGGTCACAAATTTTTGGGCTTGTTGTCGGTGCACTAAAGGTAGAAAGCAAATTGTTTGTATAGACAATTATGCTCACATGACATCACTTGCACACTGCCTCTTACTTTCTATTAAGTGCTCATTCCCAACTCTCTGTGTATCTCTTCCCCACCATTATCTTAAATAGGATTGTCTCTCTTGTTGCTATTCTTATCGCCATTAAGTTTATAACAAATCCAATCTATTGTTCCTCAGCTAACCCGTGGCACTCTGGCTGCCCAGACACTGTACATGTAGTGTGTTTCGTTAATAAACATTGGACAGTGTTTTTGCTAAGATTGGGGAACATTGGGAACCCTGGTAAAATTTCTGTTGTCCGCTAGTATGACTGCACTGATATACCAAGGCTAACCCTGGTAAAATGACCGGGAAACCCCGGTAACATTTACCTTATAGGTAGGTAACCGCCATTAACAAAAACACTGATGTAGTCAATCTTGAACCTAACTATTTGACAATATATTTCTCATTCCACTTTTGTTGATCCATAACCCTCTCTTTCATAAGCCATTTCCCTTAAAGTTTAAGGGCAACCTCCACCCTGCATCTGTCACCTTTTAGGTACATGAATTTTAGTTTTTAGAGATACTATTGTTTGAAATTAAGAGCAAGCTTTGGTGTGATAATTGATAATTTTGATTCCAGAAAAGTGATCTTAGTATACTTAAATATTTAGGTACAGTCATCTGATTGGTACAATGTATGGCTACTTGTGGCATTTTTCAAGTTTATATTGGCTTTACCACGTGGGTACTATCTTTGGAATGGATAGTGTTCATTTGTGTTGTGAAGGCAGGATATATGATTATTTAATTTAATGTGGGTAATTTATACAGTGAATCAGCCATGTTGATCACGTATTCAGATTGAACTTGATTAAATATGGTGATATCCCAATGTCATTTCAGAATATGGAGACTTGATTGGTCATGAAATAGTGTTTGCCACTTCTGTGTCAAATCAGGATCAGTCTATCCTCTATTATCTAGGCTGCTTTCTGTGATATGTTTAAAATGCAAAGAAACGAGGCACAAAAATTGACAAAGTATTGTCACATAATTTCACACTATAGCATTCAATCCATGACCATACTTTGAATTGTTTGCTTAAATTATTGCTTGAATAGGCATAGCCTTTCTGTTGACCTTTCTCCACAAACAGGGCAACATGACCAAAACTTCTCATTGTCTACTGGAACACAATAGTACATTTTGTAAAACTGGATTTGATATCAGTGCAATGAGCACATGTACAGGTATTTTCAGTTCTTTGACTACACAGGTCTATCAGGAATATTATAAAATCCAGTGAATAATGGGGTCATGCACACATGTAGTTCTATATCTGTACCAGGAACACATTTTAAACATACATTGTACTTTCCCATATTTCCTCCCCATGTAGAGATTGAACTGCTCAATACATTGTACATGACCATATATCATTGTTATGGAGATCAGTGTCACATTGTGTTTCCAGTATTCCCTCAATTGTCAATGTGATACATTCCAAAATTATGAATTTCACTGATATTGTGATAAATATTAAATTATAATTCCTTAGAAAAAATAGCAGGCACATGCATGTGCATTAATATAAAAGAAAACATTTGAAGAGCATAAAATATTACTTATCACAATTAATATTAATGGACTATAAGTGTGCTCTATTCCATTATGAGCCAATTTGGGCATTCATCGTTGGAATTATTGGACAGTCTGTTGAATCATAACATTCCACATCTGCAGTTCAAAGCCAAAGTGAAAGGGTACATATTTACTGCCTACTTGACATGATATATGCCATTGACTTGGTGTAGCAGTCTAAGCCCTACGAGAATGGTTAGAGTATTCAACTATTGGCTGCTTTGATTGCCTCCAACAACGGCATACTCATTACACAGGTGCAACCACAGTCGCAACGCGAAGGCCTATATATGCATCAGGTAGAGAGAGAGAGAGCTCTTTTGGGTAAGTAGTCTTTGCGTAGCGACGGTGGTACACATATCCTCCTAGCGTTGGGCAATATTGCCGTTGTACCTCAATATTCGACTGCTGTTTAGGTAGGACGTCAACTTGATCAAACCCTAAAATCTAAAAGCTTAAACTCGAAAAAAGGCAAACCCTTCAGTTTCGGAACTGAAGCTACATAAAGCAATATATGATACCACGGTACTACCAAAAGAGTGTGGTAGCTCCTAGCTTTGCATGGCAGGGCTGTGTGTTACCAGCGTTATACGGCCTGTGGTAGGAGGCCGTATAACGCGCGCTGGTATATTAACACACAGCCCTTCCATGCAGAGCTATGTAGTTCCATGGTGATACTGATAATACGCTCCTGCTTGGGAAAACAACACCGAGGCTTGGGAATTGCAATATCAAACATCCTTCTGATCCTTAATATATTTTTCATAAGCCAATAAGTCAATCATTTAAACATACAGACCTTTATTCCTGAAAATGATAGGCTAAAATGTACAGTGTACGTCCAGAGAACTTCTTGGTACAGCGCGAAACTTGTAAACAAACTTGTATGCGTTGAAGGTATTTGGAATATTTTTAGAATGATGTTCACAGTCACACTTGGAAGTAGTGACAATTTAGTCAAGTTGTAAGTGAAACATATTTGTGAAAATCATCATTAAATTAAGTACTTTCAATACTTAGACCTCAATCAATTTTGACAGTCAGGAAGAACGGACAGAAATAATTGAGTGAAATTAATTACTCACATGACGAATCTCTGACTTAAAATGACGTTGAAATTACTGTCATTTTCCAGAATACATGTACGTACCAAGCTTGCAGGTCAAGTGCAGAGGGTCAAGTATGATGTGAAATAGGCCCAGAAGAAAGTTTTAAATAGCTTTGAAATAAGCGGACTGCCAATCTTGTTAGTGGTCATCTAGTACTAAGACTAACTTTTTCACATAATGCTATGCTTGGTGTCTACCTCCATGGTGTACAACATACCGGTACATGATTCGGCACTCAGCAGAGGACTGCACTTTCATATTGGAAATATTTGTGAGTTCACATGGCATGGTGGTGTAATCTTACATCCTTGTTCAGAAATGGCTAATATTATCATAATGATACTTTGGACAAAGCTATTTTTGTCAACATTTTACAGTACTACTACTATCTTGTCAATGCACCAATTATAAAAATATTCATTGCCACACCATTTTAATACTTCAGCAGTGCAATGGTCATGCTGCTTGACACTTGAATTAAAAGAATCTCTACTAGCTATGTACCAAGTTAAAGGGACAAAATTGCTCATTATTGACATTATTTTGCAATTTAAATTTCTTTTGATAGATTATTCTCACTGAAATATGCTCACTCTCTGGTTATTGCAATTCAATTCTCACTTTTATAAGACACATTAACATGTGAAATTTACTGTGACAATTTTTGGTACATACCTTAAATTAAATTATTAAGTGACAACATGTTATATCCATGCATGCATATGAGTTGAGCTGTGACAACCAGAGATTGCACTAAGCCCATTTCAGTGAGCAGCAGAAAAGCATATATATTCAACGGAAATTAAAATGACCAAAATTGTCAAAAATGAGTGACTTTGTCCCTTTAATGGCCAATGAAAATGGCTAAATTCCATGTTTGCTGTTTTGTTAGTTTTGCCTGTCAGTCACTGTACTTTGAAACAATGATGTATGGACAAGATGTTGATTTTATTGTTTACTTTGCAGGTCAGAGTTATATAAATTCATAAGATTTCAGAATTTTTCAGTATTATCTGCTGTATTTTAGCATGATGTGCTCTGTATTGATTCAGTTTGTCAGCCTAGCTTGATGACGCTTGAGCAGTGGTGTCATTTTTTTGTGTCCAGTGAAGTCTAAAACTGTTTTTTTTTGTGGTTTGTTCCACATTTACAAGTGTGCTGACAAAGTGGAAAATAGAGCATTTCATCAAACTTGTGCAGAAAATCAAACAATGAATTAATTTAATCATATAGTTTATCCTATGGTGTTCCCATAACAATCCACCCAATTACCACACTGGAAACAAGAATACCAGTACTCCTTTATCTGGTGATTGGTTTACTAAGTTTAAACAGTGTAAGAGTTAAACAGTATATTAAACCATTATCATAACAATCAAAATGCATATTGTGTAGGCAGAGAAATCAGGGGTTTCCCTTTTATTAAAAGTACTGAAAAATCTGTAGCACAGAATTATCGAGATTTTTTCTACAAGATTAGTTTTACCCATGCTGGTCAAATGGGACTGACACCATGTCATTGAAAGTATTCTTAGGTAAGGACTAGACTTGTTCTTGTCACAAGCAGAAGCAAATAAAAAATTTGCAGACATCCCTTGCTGGTATCCATCTATATTGCCCTGTGTTGTAAATCCCCACCTCAATTTTTGATCGATCAATTTGTAATATTCTATTTTTTTGAAACTGGGGGAGGGTCACAAATTTTTCAGCCTTGCTTTGGGGAGGGTCATAAATTTTTCAGCCTTGCTTTGGGGGAGGGTCATAAATTTTTGGTCACTCTCTTACGAAATCCCCCCGGCCCTCCCCCCTGCTAATTTACGTCCAGTCCCTAATTAAAACGCTGCACTTGATATCATACTTTGCTTAACTGTAGTCCATCTAAGCTCTGATTTGCAGCAGATATGGTATACTGCTTCAATTGCCTGAAATTAAAGCATAGCAACGCGGTCCCGGTAGCTTGAAATTTGTTCAGTGAAACTAATGTGTTACGAAATAATGCAAAATTTGATTGACAACTGCTTGTTGTCCCCAAAATGTACAAAGTGTCCCAAAAAATAAATGGTAGTGAGACACAGTGTACCCTGATCTAAAATTCCTGGCAGCAACACTGACTATGCAACAAATAATTTGAAACCTCAATCAGAAATGTCAAAGAACACAACATAACCCAACGCCAGAACTCTACAGATTTAAAAAGTTAAAGAAATTACAGATAGAAAGCACATCCATGATGCCTTGTAACTGTTAATGGCAATCTTTTCTGGACCTTCTGCTCTTTATAGGGAACTAAAATTTCTGTTACCTTTTGAGTACAGCCATTATGAATCCTTGTTCAGTAAAAATGTGACAGTATTCTGGTTGGTTATTACACACGCAAAAATTCAGGGTATGAAAGTTGTGCGCAGATTACTCTGAACTCTTGTTTTCAGTACACTAAATGTGTAGAGTTTACCCATTACCAATAGCAAGAAGTATACCTGGTTCAGTAAACTTCAGTTTTGTATATCTGTCAGTGCATCTCGTACTTTCAACTATTGTAAATCCACAATCACTTTATGTTATCAACTGAAATCACTTTACAATGAGTGGTTGTAAGTAAAAGATTACAATCCATGTAACCATTTTTTAAGATTATTTGCAACAACTAGTACTTTATGGGACAGTCGTGAGTCGACATTCATTTCAAAGCTTACAAAGTACTAATTTGTCGTTTCCTACTCTACTCTAAAGAATTATTTGAAAAGCCATTAGGCAATTCTCTGAAACTAGTCAGTTTTAACATATGGTGCAGACTTGCTTGCATATTAGACGAATGGGATGTTGAAATTTTGTTGTTGTTTGAGTTATTCGGGAATGGATCAAGATCGTACGTACTGATTTGAAATCTGTGCGCAGCCTTTAGCTGATCACACAGTGTGACATTCGTGCATGAAAACCACTAGTGCTACGGGAAGGACCCCGTCCCTCGTTTTCCAACGGCACTCTACCGTCTTCTTTGAAGATCTTTGATACGGACAGAATTTTCCAGAGTGCCGATAAGGTATGGTGATGAGCCGTAGGATGCTGCGCTTCATACTTGTCCTGGTGATTGTTGGAAATTCGGAAGACCCGGCTCGCTGCGATACCCTTCTGCAATACATCATGGTACACCCTGCTGTCTCCATCATCCTCGTCGCAATGTGTCAGGATCACGAATAGCGGGATGGCGCGATCCCCTGGAGAAAAGAACAGATAACATAGTGACAAGTTCGTTGTAACATTAGCGGTCGGCTATTAAGTTGTGTTTTTGCCGTTCTTGAATGAGGATGTTCCTAAATTTGGACAAATATTAATTTTTGGATATGAATGACAGAACAGTGACGTCATTTGCGACATCTCTACATAAACAAGACAAACATCAACCTTTTCAAGTGGCAATTTTAGGTGTCCCCGAGTCTTGCAAATACACTGCCCTCTGAACATAAAATCGCGGTCAAACCTTACTCGATGGCCATAATCTACACTTATGTAGATGACATATGTCATCATATCCTGTCAGAAATAACTGAGAGAGCTTTCATTCCATCTTCTTATCTTCTAATTTCATGATGCAATTGTACATGCACTTTGGAGACGGACCATTAAATTTTCTAAGTGAGCAGTCACGATGCCGAAATGCCCATTTTTGCGTTCAAAACTTTGACGGATTTCTTCTTCGGATTTCCACGGAGCGCGCCCTATTTCCCTGAAATCCCTGCAGACTGCTTTTTAAACTTTGGCCACCCCTCCCAAGATATAATGGTCCATTGTGTCATCACTTTCAAATGTGATGGCTGTTCTTTGCAAGTATTTTTTCATTGGCACAAAATCAAATATTTTAACCAGACTTTACTTTTGGCGGTAAACGGCTCTCACAAACAAAATAAAAATTCATAATCAAGGCAATCTAATTTTTGAAACCTGTCTAAGTTTACTCCAAAAGAAAATCGGTACAAAATAGCATGTTCAGTGTTACATCGCATTATCTTTAAAACAAGATGCACCAAAGTCACAGGAAATCGTTCTTTCTGGGCCTGTTGAGTTTTGATGACGTCACGATTACCTGCTTTCTCCAACTCTTCAACCAACATCGATAGCAGCTCGTAACAGTTCTCAGAGCAGCTGTTGTGAACGTACAGCACAGCGTGGCATTTTCCAATGTTGCGAGAAAACCAACTTCTGGGCCCCGAAGCGTGCACATGGGGGTTCTTCTTCAGTTTTCCTTTGATGGCTTTCTTCACAGTTTTTCTTGTTATCTCCTTTTCGGCTTCTCCACTCACGGAGAGTCCATTGATTTCAAGGAAATCAAAACGGTCCGGTCCGAAAGACGTCAGGGGACTCTGCGAACCGTGTCTTTCCAATTCTTTGCCTTTGCCTTTGCCTTTGCCTTTGCCTTCAGGCCTCGTTATGTACTGGCTAAGGGTCTATACCTGCCGTTACACACCTATACGACAATTGCAGACAAATTATCTATTACGAAACTTTTATATATATATATATATATATATATATATATATATATATATATATATATATATATATATATATATATATATATACATATACATATATATATATACATATACATATATATATATACATATATATATATATATATATATATATATATATATATATATATATATATATATATATATATATATATATATATATATATATATATGTAATAACAGAGCTTCCGTTAGGATTTTCAAACCTGCGTAAGGCTGTACGTAAATGGTTTTTCATTTGCGTAAAATGTATAAAAATGCGTACAACTACGTGGAAGTACCTATAAAATAGCTGTATACGCGATATTGAAAACTGGTTGAAAAGTCATTTTTTTATTTGCTCATCAACAGCGCCATCAGGCAGCCATTTACAGACAAGAAAAAAAAGAAAGGATAAAATACACTAAAATTTAAACAAATAAAAAAGTACTCTAAAAATCAAACAATGACAAAAACAAATTAACATGTCTTTTAAAAGTTGAATGAGAATCAAACATCGACATCGACATTATCAATCAGATCATTAAAAAGATCATTAAAAAGTCGTGACGTACGTCCAATCAGGCCATTTTTTGTAACATCAACTCTACAATAAAGGATGTGTAATAGAGGTCTATGTCTAGCAGAGTATCGCATAGACCACTAAAAACCTGTACAATCTGTAGAGTCATAAGAAGATAAAAGGCATTTACGTACAAACATACAATTAAATAGTTTCCTACGAAAGAACATAGGTTGAATTTTAAAAAGATTACAGAGCAAGTTATAGTCACAGTTACACCAATGAATAAAGTGCTCAATAAATGACAATGTTTTTTCTTTGGTTAGTTTTGTTCTGTTATATTCTATGTCAGCGGTATCGTTACTTTTTCTGTCTACTACTTCCGACGATGTCTTTGCTGCCTGAACTCTATCATTACTGCTCTAAAATCAAATTTGCTAAGTCTTGGCCCTTCCATGGTTATCACCATCGAATCATTTGTGACATCTTCATTTAGACAAGTACCTTTTGATGTTTTGATCCTGTTTTGTGTACTGAACCCACGTTCACATGGGACAGATGAGTCTGGAATTTCGGCTGCAATTATGGCCAACTTTGCAATATTGGGAAAGAGTTCATGATAATCATTGTAAACAAGCGTGCAGACCGCCATAAAACTATCAGGCAAAAAAAAAGAAGAATTGTGCTGTTCCGATTACATGGTTTTCAAAAATAGGGTATAGGGAAATTTTTTTTTCACTTTTTTTATTTCTCAATGTGCATTTTTTACGCGTTCAAACAAACTACCAGTGAACAATTTCCTCATGAAACGCACTCAAATTGAATACCAATTTATTAAAATAAAATATTCATCAGTAGAATTGAAATGTGTGGTTTATTAGACTGCAATTGATATGGCTGAATTACAATTCTTTGACAGGAAAGTGAACTGTTTATCCACAGGTAAGTCTGACTTGTAAGAACTGACACAACACAATATTTACTGTCATCAATGCAGTGTTTCATCTAGGATACTATACCAGGGGGATTGGTCCCCCTCTACTGGAATTTTTGAGGGGGATTTTAAAATTTTTGGGGGGATTTAACTGAAACATTTAATGACATCTTATATGTTAGTTTTAATGTTGCAGTGATGTCACTTGTGTTATACATACTACAAGCCATAAATCACTTGCTTACACAATCCAAGCTTCTGGCTCCAAACATCATCCTCTATAAGATTTTTTCAAAAGTCAACAAATTTGGGTATCACTGTTGTGAATGTATAGGGCTTCCAAGAGTGGCGGACGACTCATTAATATTCATAAGCTTTAATATCCCTAAAAATTGTAGCATATTCCCTCATGCTTAAATATTCTGTATATTTGTTTGTACATATTCTGTATGTTTGCTTTCATTGGGCTTAATGTACATTCAAACATAAAAATTAACAACAGCCAGCCATTCCCACTGTACCTTCAAGGGATTTTTTCATTTTTCACTGAACTGTCTGCACTACACAAACCAAGAAAAAAATCTATTGTAGTTATAAAAGAATGTTTTGTAGCTTCTGAAAACAATAATGTGCTTGTTTGTCACTTTTTTGCTTTTTTACTTTTTTACTGTGTGTATATCATGTATATCATGAAGTTTAATAAATAAATAAATAAAATAAAATAAAAATAAATCCCTCACTACTGTAAGTTTGGATCAACATTGCCCTTTGCAAACAGTGAGCTTATTTTTCTAGTGACCTAGCTGGTCTTGTAGTTTTGTGCGCAGACTCAGTAGAGCTAAAATGAACAACTTAGTGGGTCAGATCCCTTGTTTTGAATTGAATACGGAGTTGAGTTTTTCTTGATGTCAGATTTGCTCTAGTTGCTTTTTTCAGTCATTTTAGAATGGGGAAAATAACAAAAAGAAAGGTTGGTTGTCACCGACAGTTAATTTTAGGGTTTATTTGCCCCGAAAAATGAGTCAGTGTCTGTTCACTGAATTCAAAAACCGGGCCCATTGACACCACAGCTTGCTTCCATGCTTGTGCAGTCTGCTGCTGAACACGTTTCTGTGATAGTAAAGTCCAATTTTTCGTGTCAATTTTGCTATCAGAATTATTTTCAGAGTGTTATGGACATGATGCACAAAAACTTCAGTTTGTCTCCTTTTCTCAATCGTACAGAGATGATGTGACACAGAAACCTTATCGGGCTAGGGCAATGAACTTTTGTGAACGTAACTCTCAACTGGCTGATAGGCTTTCATATGCAAAATCAGCGTACGGAAATTTACGCGTGGTATTGTTTCAACAGCATTTTATTGAAGTAGTTCAAAAAATATCAAAATCGAACTAAAATATAGATTTCATGCGTTTCACGTTTTTTCATATCATTATTTTTACTTCCGGGTTTACGAAGCTCTAAAAAGTCTAGGGTCGGGGGGATAAAATTGAGGTAGGTCGGGTAATCGGAACAGCACATATTTTTATTTTTATTTTTTGGCCTTATTTCTAAGCCCGCGTGGCATTAAAGTTGCAATAAGGATCAGGATTAACCTTCATATTTCGAAGATTTTAATTTATAAGAAAAGTCCGTAGCATTTTCATTTGCAGATTCGACCATTAACACAAACACGGGGATGACTCTAATTTGAGTAAATTGATTTAATTATCGAATAAATTGCTGTTTTGGTACGTACCGTTTGTGAGAGGAAAGCACAGAAGTTGAAAAGTCATTTCCACTATTTGAATATGTACGCATGCGTATTTGGTGCATTGTAACGGTTTGCGAAATTGCAACATCGTGTCGACATGCCCAGCCTTCGCGGTCAGTAAGGTGTCTGCCTGCGCCCCAGGTCTCTGCTGACTGATTCGGCCAAGTAAAAATGGAAGAAATCAGCCAAAAAATGTCGGCAAAATAAACATTGTTTGGTAAGATCGAAAGATGGAACCAGAAAAAGAGTAATAAGCGACTACTGCACCATGTCGAGGAAGCAGATTGTGTCTACAGTTTCTCGAGAAAACACCAACGTTGCCACTGTTTAGGCCAAAGTAATTAAATTCTTTGTTTTGCGTCCACTCTAAATGAGAAAGGTACGCGTCTAAGCGGCTGAAAAACACACACAAGAAAATTAACACAATGTATGTTATTGCAGTAAATTAAAAAATTGTAAAAAAATTTTAGTTCAGAAAGCTAAGTGGCTATGTCCTAAATTTCCTATTCAAATACACTGTGTGTGTTTTTCATGAAAACCTTAAAAACCTAAGCGGGTGGGACGCAAAACAAAGAATTTAATTACTTTGTTATTGTGCTTTCCCCCACCGAGCCACCACCGCCAAATGCTCGGGGGCGACTGCGAAAGCACAGGGTAAATTTTTAGATGCACTGACAACAGCTGAAGCAGCTGCCGACAGTCTGCGTCGATATAGCCCAGCGAGATTTTCAATTGATTGGTACTGGCAAGAAATTGAATCATAGACCCTCAAGAAAACGAAGGTCTGTGAATCTGCCAGTGCAGTGTCACTAAATGTCAGCATGGCTTGTTTGCTACCCCAGCCATTTCACCTCGTCTCATTGTAGTGTCATTGATATCCTGAGCAAGCATTTCGGGCATTAAATGCGATTTTGATGACTACTCAATCAAAAGTTTTAAGTCCATTTCTGATCTGAGTTAGGAGACAAACTCAAACTTGATATGTGGGTGAGTACAGATGTAATTCAAAGTGGCGTATGTAACAGCAGTTCCGTACGATGATCAACTTTGCTAGCCAGTAGTGTCTCCTCGGGCAAGGACCCCCCAGTCCCATCACAGGGGACACGTGCTTGTTGTTTATTTGTGTCTGTTTGTTTGTGTGTATGTTTGTGTTTGTTTATTTATTTTTAATAAAATAACAGCGAAAAGCTGTTTGTCAATAAAGAGCAGTTTATTTATTTGTTTGTTTATTTATTTGTTTGTTTGTTTGTTTGTTGATACATATTTCCGATGGTTAGGGTTAGGGTTAGGCTTAAGTTAGGGCATAGAGAAAGATAGATAGAGTGGCAACGGGTATTGTTTAAGGCGTGAAGCGGTTACGTAACCCATCCATGTTCGCCTCGCCTCAGGTTGCTCTCGCCTCGCTTTTCCGAAGAGTGCCGACCATGAATCCTTCGGTAATTTTCGGATTTTCGCCAATTGTTAAGCGAAAGTATGTTCGGCAAAGTTTGTGTTGTTGTTGTCGTGTGGTGCTGAGCAGAATTGACGTGCTGGCGAAAACGGGAGTGTTTTGAGCTTCAGAAAATGAGTTTTACCGTTTAAAAATTCCTCTCATATTTTTATGAATATATAATGAGTGTATTTGAACCAAATTTGAAAGTCTTTTATCGATACTGTCTGGTTTTACTCAATGGTTTACGGTCAGTCATACCGTCTTTTACACGTGCGTCAAGGAAGGACATGTTTATGAAACTGCTGGCGTGTTATGTTTTGATTGGCGTGAAGCAGTGTTTCTGGCCTGAGAGCTCACAAAGTAACTATGGTTGCTACGCGACTGGCAGTACGATGCCATCTCGTCGTATTTTTCGCATAATCTCGTGTAATTATCAACCACAAACAAAGCCTCCAAAAAGTTTAACACCTTTGAAGCTCATTTCAATATGAAAGGCAATAGTCTACCGAGACGACCATGGAACAAAAGGCATGCAAGTGTTGCCACTCTGTCTATATGTTTCTCTGTGGGTAGGGCTAGGGTTAGGCTTAAGTTAGGGTTAGGGTTAGGGTTAGCGTTATTCACTCCCTCTATATATTGAGACCTATAAGGGAGTGAAGCAGTTCCGTAACTCATCCATGTTCGCCTCACCTCAGGTAGCTCTCGCCTGGCTTTTCCGAAGAGTGCCGACCATTTGTTGTCATGTGGTGCAGGGCGGTATCGGCGTGCTGGCGAAAACGGGAAAGTTTTTAGCTTCGGGAAAGTGAGTTTCACCATTTTAAAAATTCCTCTCACATTTTTATGAATATATGTATATAATGAGTGTGTTTCAACCGAATTTGAAAATCTTCTGGTTTTACTAAATGGTTTACGGTCAGTCATATCGTCTATTAAAAGTTGGTCATTGAAGGGCGTGTTTATGAAACTGCGGGGGTGTTATGTTTTGATTGGCGTGAAGCAGTGTTTTCTGCCCTGAGAGCTCACAAAGTAAGTATGGTTGCTACGCGACTAGCAGCACGATGCCATCTCGTCGTACTTTTTGCATAATCTCGTGCAATTACCAACCACGAACACAGGTCTCAAAAAAAATCTAACACCTGTGAAGCTCATTTTAATATGAAAAGGCCATAGTCTACCGAGACGACCATGGAACAAAAGCCATGCCGCGTTGCAAGTCTGTGTTTCTATTTGTCTGTGGTAATGTGAACCGGGCCGTAGTCCCTTATTCAATAGAGGTAACAAATCACTCAGATCCGTTAACATTCATTGATAATCTGGAATCCTTCAGGTCAAATAGGTATTTTTCGGAAACAAAGAAAAACTGCAGTCTCCATCATCAATTGTCAAGGTCTCATTTAAGACGCGTCAACGCGCTGACATGGCAATGCAAGACCTAGCTGTGGAAACGCAGCTATCTGTTGGCGGGGTAGTGGGGATCGCTATGCGGGTCAAAGGTCAACCCCGCCACGGATATCCGTGGCGGGGTTGACCTTTGACCCGCATAGCGATCCCCACTACCCCGCCAACAGATAGCTGCGTTTCCACAGCTATGCAAGACCAGGCTGAGGGGCAAGACAGTTGCCGATCTTCTGCAGTGGTGGTTGATACTGAAGTGTGCAAAGCTTTCAAATACATATACCTTGCAGATTATGGGGTGAGAACACTGCCAAAATTATCTTGAAATCTTTATTTAAACTTATCTCATCATTATTATTCCATTTATTTTGTTGATTTGGTGATAATTATGTAAATATTTTGCCATTATTATGCAATTATTTGATCATTATTTGGATATTATTTTGACATAATAACGAACCTATTTGGTAATTCGGTTGTTGTGACATTATTTGGCATTGATGTCTTGATTTGGAACTTATTTCACAATTATTATGCCATTATTTGGTGATTTGGTCATTTTTATGTCATTATTTTGTCTTTATTTTCGATTATTTGGTCATGATTATGACATTATCTTGATATTATCTTGACATTATTATGAATTTATTATGTTAATTCGGTTCTTTTGCCATTATTCGGCATTGATGTCTTGATTTGGAACTTATTTCATCATTATTTTGCCATTATTCGGTGATTTGGTCATTTTTACGTCATTATTTGGTCTTTATTATGCGATTATTTTGTCATGATTACGACATTACCTGACATTATTACGAATTTATTATGTTAATTCGGTTCTTTTTCAATTATTCGGCATGATGTCTTGATTTGGAACTTATTTCATCATTATCATGCCATTATTTGGTGATTTGGTCATTTTTACGTCATTATTTGGTCTTTATTATGCGATTATTTGGTGATTATTACGACATTACCTTGACATTATAAATGGAATAATAATGATGAGATAAGTTTAAATAAAGATTTCAAGATAATTTTGGCGGTGTTCTCACCCCATAGCAGATACCTAGCCTTTTAATGTGAAAAATGTAACAGCATGCAACAGGAGAGGATTGCGGAAACGCTGTCAGGCACGCGGTGAACACAAACTGAACGGTGTACGTCATCTGGACGCTCGAACTCACACAGTACATGCAGTGCAGGAGGTGCATACGGCACAACTCTGATGGATACTTATAGGGATGTATGGGCGAGAAAATCAATCACACGATCATTTTAGAGCTGTACTTTATCGTGTCGATATACGTATATTTCCGAAATATTGAGACGCTACCAAAGTTAGGCAAACGCAAAATTTACAGTGAATTATTCATTATATATGTCAAGTTCTGTCATCGTGTCAACATCGATAACACTCTTCAAACGTGCACTCTATGGAGACGTCATCAATCTTGGTGGTACTTGTCACGTGCACAGCAGAAAACGCCAATGTTTTTGTTTTGAAAGTTTTTTTACAAAACAGCTTTTCATAGGCGGCCGTAACGTATCAAAATGAATGTGTTTGTGTGCCGGGATCGGTTAGAGGCTTAGCTAGGAAGAGTACGTCAATGTAGTATGGTCAATTTGCTAGTTTTACGAAAAAAAAATCGACAATTTTGATCCATATTGCAACTCTAACTCATAAACTGTTGATATTCGACGCGGAGATCTTCAGGGTTTACAAATACGAATCAGGAGTAATGGAAAAAAGAACATTTCTAAAAATACGATGAACTCTCCTGCTCATGCTACATTTTTATTGGTACAGACTTGAAGAACAGATGACGATACATAATTGACAGAATGTAGGACAAACATTTTCTTTTTAGTCCTGGATAAACTGCGCATTGGAGGGAACCACGTTTGCTAATGTCTTTGTTACGGAGACTGCGTTCTTTTCAATGCGTATGGGCTTTTTTGTTTACCCTTAGAGTTGCCATGTCACGCGCGACATCCGGGCTGTCACGCAACGCGCTCACTACCATACCTAGGTTCGGTGGAGACCGTGCACAGTGCCGGCGCAGAATGTTTGCTAGAACTTGACCAAAAAAAAATACCATGGGGAAAAAAAATTCAAGACTCAGCGTGATATTTCCGTATTTTGCAACCAGAAATACCGGTGTTTCCTCGAAGCCCTTCAAGTTTTTACGTCGGCGACATTGCTTCGCAGGCGGGTAGTGGCAGCCATTTTGTTGTTTACGTTGTTTACCAACAAACTGCTAATGTAGTTCGGGAAAACTCTAAAACTGATGACGTTCATCATGCATATCTCGACGTTTACCGTGAAATATCACGGCTGATATTTTACGGTAACGTCACTAGGATGTAGCAATTTATTACATGCCTCGACGTTAGTGCAAATATGTGCATTGATTTGAATAGGAACATCCGGGGAGTTAGCGGGCGTGTGAACGATGTACTGACCGGTTTCCATAGTTACCCGGTCCAGTGAAGCCCTTCGACGTTTTCGACGTCAAAGTAGACGCTTAACGCTAGATGTAAAATATCAGTGCGCGCACTACTATTTTGACTTTCGTTAAAATCTGTTTGATGCTGCTCGATAATGGTAAAATTGTTTGCAAATGCCCTGCATGTAACTAAATGTCATATAGGCCTAGTGTTAACTGTGAATGGCATGTAATAAAAATATCATTGCCTGAATACATGGGTTTATGTGCCCTCGCAGCAGGAGACAATTTGCCCTCCTGGCGTCGGGCAAATTGTCACCTGCTCTCGGGCACATAAACCCATGTATTCAGGCAATAATACTATATAATGGATATGGGTATATGATAATATAATATAATATAATATAATATAATATAATATAATATAATATAATATAATATAATATAATATAATATAATATAAAATAATATAATATAATATAATATAATATAATATATTATCATACATGCTATGCCTGTATTAGGAGTTAGGGAGTTAGGAGTTAGTTAGGGAGTCCCAAACACATGGTAGCCTCGCAGTTAACCACGTCAGTGGTAGTTTGACTAGGCTGCTACTTGACCTTGACCAGCCCGACAGACGGGGAGATGTGTCAAGTAGGTGTGAGAGTCTTGTTAACTTTTGTCACAGTTGAGTGGCATTGGAATGTGTAGTGAGCGTAAAGTAAAGTAAGCCCTTATTGAAATCGTATCCCAGTTGGGATCTTGGTCATAAAGTACAATAAAGGTTTTGCAAAAAACAACAATGAAAGAGTATATATATATATATATATATATATATATATATATATATATATATATATATATATATATATATATATATATATATATATATGTGTGTGTGTGTGTGTGTGTGTGTGTGTGTGTATATATATATATATATATATATATATATATATATATATATATATACAAATATCTATACATGAGGTCAACATATTAAAGGTTCATAAATAGTTTACTTTGTCTTTTTCATTTTGTCTTGTCTGAGTTTAAAACATGTATGTATGCATTTTCCCAATTCACATAGTGATGCTTTATCTGTCCTTGAAAAGATGCTTACAAGGTCTTGTGTGCCTCTGAATGCGTTTTACAAATGTTTAGTTTACTGAAAAAATCATGTCTAATGTCTGTGTAGCCTTTGCAATGAAAAAGAAAATGTATCTCATCTTCTACTTGTTTGTTTTGGCAAATTGGGCATGCTCTGTCTATGACATCAAGGTTTCTATATCTACCTGTTTCTATGTGTAGTAAGTGTGCACTAATGCGTAACTTGCACAGGGCTGATCTGTGATCTGGTTTTTTATAACATTAAAAATCAACATCATAGTGTGAACTGGCAAGCAAAGACTGCACACGGAAAAGCAACTCAACATTCTAGTATAAAACGCTTTGTAACACACCTCATCCGCAGTCTGTATTCTAATTCGCCAATTGATAGTCACGTGGGATGCGTTCTTTTTGTGCTGATCCACGTAAACGACGTCATCAGGCATCATTCGTTTGAACTGTTGCCTGCCAGGCATCAGTTCTGAAAAATGATGCCCGCTGACGTCAAAAACGATATTTGACGCGAACGCGGACCGGAATGTAAACAAAGATGTCGTCTGCGGCCGATCGAAACGATAATCCAGAAATTTCTTGGTTTATCCTACTTTCTGAAGAAGAATTGAATGCTTTGGTTTCCAACAAGGACTCGATACGGACAAAAACTATAATCAAAGGTGAATTGAACGTTTTGCAGAAGTATTGAGGTCTTTTTAGGAAAAACTTTTTCTTACTGAACCACTCCAACATATTACATCATAGACCTACATGCGACAAGTTTTGTGTATAGTACGTTCTTATGCATGGTTACGGATGAGGTGTGTTACAAAACACATATTGACTGGCATGAGGGCAACAGCATACGTCTTTAACCCCTCGGGCCTGTGAGTCAACCCCAAAAACAGACTGTTTCAGCCTCGGGAAACAGTCTGTTTTTGGGGTGACTCACAGTCCCTCGGGGTACAGACGTATGCTGTTGCCCTCATAGCCAGTCAATATGTGTATACTGCATCTTGTAAAAAAACATAGAAGAGAAAATTGTAATAGTCACCAGAAAAAAACTCTTCACAGATGAAAGGATAACTGCTTCAAACAAACGACACTGCATGTTGACTGCATTTAGCTCGTCCGAAAGTGACGGATATCGCACGTCAAGTATTTCATGTCCCAGACTTTGGTAGTCCGTGTGGGCTACCATTTCATGGATTTTGGTAGCCCCAGGGAAAAGTGGTAGTCTGTGCACGCGGACTACCGCTAATTTCGAGCCCTGACTTTAAGTATGTGCTTGCAAACTTTAATGTGCAACTTTTAATTGTGTTTGTTAAGTTTGCGAGTATGGTTTTTGCATTTGTGCATATGTCCGCGGTCCATACTTCTGTACAGTAATTGCTTAGAATAGGTTTTATCATGGCATCAAACATTTGTAAATGGACCTTAATTGGAATATTTGATTCTGCAAAGAGTGAATTTCTCAATTTAAAACATGCCTTCATAGCTCTGTTTTTCAAATCAATTTGTGCTCTGTTTAGTTTTCCTGTAATATTTAACTTTATGCCAAGGTAAGTATAGGTTGACACATTTTCCAACATTTTCCAAACTGTAGGCCTATAGTAAATTTAAATTTGTTGAAAATTTTCCCCGATTTGTTGAAAACCATGATTCTTGATTTGAGAATTTTATGCCTAAATGCCATTTTTCACATAATGCCCTATTGAATAGGGCGTATTGTCCAGCTAGTGCCAAGCCGCTCAACGTGAAATACATGATGTTGAACATAGTGGTCACGGTGTAATAAAGGGAAAGTGGCTTAACACATCAGCCATCTCGTCTAGTATGTATGTGCTTTGGTGTGTTTAGTGTCTGAGTTGTGTTTTGGCTGTAATAGTGTGGAAATTAACAAGCGAGTTGTTAATTTTAAAATAAGCAATGGCGAGCCACGCACGCATGCTCTTTTCATTAGACGACATGACAGCGACCGAATAAGGGATGGACCATTAGACCTTGGGGGGGTGGTCACAATGAAATTGTGAAAATTTTTTTTTTACTATTGTAAATTTCTGAAATTTTTTTTTCCAATTGAGATTAGCTGTGCAAATTTTTTTTTTCAGAGTAAATTTTCAGATTTATAATTTTTTTTCGTTCGTCGCTGTCTGAAGATAAAGAGGGCAAACATGTGGTGCCAAGCACCACAAGCGGCCACGCAAGCGGTCACTGGGAAGAGGTCAGGAGAGGGGTGTCCCCCTGCTGCTGTTGGAGCTTTTGAAAAATAGAGATTAAAATGGTGTTATTTGGTGGCACTTGGGGAGTATTTTTGCGGGGGGAGGTCAGGAGGGGGTGTCCCCCTGCTGCTGTTGAAGCTTTTGAAAAATAGAGATAAAAATGGTGTATTTGGTGGCACTTGGGAGTATTTTTGCGGGGGGTGGTCAGGAGGGGGTGTCCCTCTCCTGCCGTTGGAGCTTTTGAAAAATAGAGATTAAAATGGTGTTATTTGGTGGCACTTGGGGAGTATTTTTGCTGAGGGATGTCAGGAGGGGGTGTCCCCCCTCCTGCTGTTGGAGCTTTTGAAAAATAGAGATTAAAATGGTGTTATTTGGTGGCACTTGGGGAGTATTTTTGCGGGGGAAGGTCAGGATAAAAATGGTGTTATTTGGTGCCACTTTGGGAGCATTTTTTCGGATTACACTGCATCTTCCTCTGAAACATGGTCTTCTTGCTCCTCAGTAGCTTCGTATAGTTTTGAAAATTGACTATTTTGGTTTCCTGGCTTCCTTTCTACTGCGTGGTGAAATGCCTACATTCACCCCACCAAACATCATGCATATCTCATGATTTACAATTGATTTTGACAAGCTGAGAAGCTAAAATAAGCTAAATAATATGGTGAAATTTGCATATTTATGTTTTTAGAGCAATTGTTGCCCTTTTTTGATCAAAACATCTATTTCTCTGTAGCAGCATGTCCAAATTGATTGGATGTGTATAGATGTGTTGAAATTTCAATGTTTGTCTTTTTGGGCAATTTATGCCATTCATGGTCAAAAAATCTGTATTCTCTGAAAGGGCTTGTCCGATTTCTTTGAAATTTGCTACACAAAACAATTAACCATGCAGATTTATTCAGTATTTGCTATCGAGAAACTTTCAAAGTTCAACCCTTTTGTGTGTTTTTGTGTTGGGATTTGTTGGATAGATGGCATTCTACGTAGTGTATTGTTGAATGTTAAAACATGTGTTGCTGTTGTTATTTGAGGTTTTTTTTGAGAAAAAAGAATTGAAAATGCCTTTTTAAAAGCAAAATAATACATAATGACTTGATATGTTGTTTTATCATTATTGACGTGTTTTTACTTGTTCACCCATTCTTGCATTCATCATTGTAATAAAATGCTGTGAAAAAAATGATAACTGATGTGGCCTGCATCTGTTTACCTTGATCTTAAAAGCAAATACAACTTTCTGTCTTGACAACCATACAATAGTTTCAATGTTTTACCTAGTGTACCTGCTTGGTTTGTACGCAGGAAACAAGTAGAAAACAGGCTCTATAATTTCATAATTTTCAAGTGATCAGAATACAAAAGTCCTGAAAAGATAAGATAATCACAACTTCCAGTATAAGGGATACAGTCACTCTAAATTATAAATTAAAATTAAAAATGTGCCGGGAGGATGTATTAAAAATACAGAAAGTTGCTTACTGTCGGTAAAATCTAAATAAATTCAAAATTTTAAAGACTTTTGCAGATTTTTTTTTTACGCCTTTGTCTTTTTATTTTTTTTTATTTGCAAACTAGTTTGAAGATTTTTTTTTCCTAACTTTCTGCTCTGAATTTTTTTTTTCTGTTTTTGACCACCCCCTCCCAAGATCTAATGGTCCGTCCCTTAGGCCCAAGTGATGGCGGAGGTCGGCGGTAAATCTTGAAGTTATAGCATCACAAGTGTTTCCGGTTCATATGTTTGGAACCTCTAGAACATATCACATAGGAATAACTCTAAAACTCCGAAACGTCATGTGACGTACTATGACGCGTTCTGACGTAGTATAGCCCAGAAGGAAAAACGTGGGTAACTACAATGAAGCAAGTTAGGGATGCCTAGGGAGAATACGAATCCCAAATGTTGAGTTCGAAAGTTGAAAATGTGGAGTTCGAAAGTTGAAAATGTGGAGTTCGAAAGTTGAAAATGTGGAGTTCGATAGTTGAAAATGTGGAGTTTGAATGTTGAATGTTGAGTTCGATAGTTGAAAATGTGGAGTTCGAAAGTTGAAAATGTGGAGTTCGAAAGTTGAAAATGTGGAATAGGAATCCCAAATGTTGAGTTTGATAGTTGAATGTTGAGTTGTATAGTTGAAAATTGGGAGTTTGAATGTTGAATGTTGAGTTGCATAGTTGAAAATTGGGAGTTTGAATGTTGAATGTTGAGTTGTATAGTTGAAAATTGGGAGTTTGAATGTTGAATGTTGAGTTGTATAGTTGAAAATTGGGAGTTCGAATATTGGCCTTGATTACGCGCCATAGACAATGTTCCAGCGTTTTGTGTTCACATTCCCTGGGGGTCACAGTCAGTTCACGGGCATTGCACTTAGGTACAAGAGTAGCTGTACCAAAAACATACGAACGACTATGTTTTGCCGACACCTGTCATCGTTCGCGGCCGGTCCCATACGGTGCAGTGTTTTCATGTCGTCTACGCTGATGAAGATAACGGTCCCCATTTGACGGGTAAGCCTAAGTGCCACGTGCCGCATGCCAGGGACTCGTGAGAAATTATAGGGAGGGAGGGCCTAATTAAAAAGAGTATACGGAATCTAGGAATTGCGTTGGTTTATACATGCCCCAGAGTATATTCAGGCAACACCATAATACCCATCTCAACACTACCTTTGTTTCGCCAAACTTACATAAGTCGGGGATTGAAATTAATTAGATGAAATAAAGTCTTTAGATTTGACCAATTTCGACACCTCTACATACGAGAGGCCGACTTTGTCTCGGAGTCTAGTTGTCGCAGAGCGGAGAAGCTTGCCTGCGGCCGTGTTCTCATTGTATTCAAACTTATTGGCACTGGTACAATTTTGCATTTTGTCGCAAAGCCTTCGCGATCTTTGTGACAAACTGAAGGTGAATCACTGTGATATTTGGGAAAGATAACCAGAAAGTAAATTGAACTAATGCGGAACAAATGTTACTGTAATAACACAGCGTGTAGGTAGAAAAGTTGGCTACAGATGGAGACATACGGGATACGCTATCCATTCACGTGATCGCTAGGTCGGAAGCAATTCACACTCAAAGTCGATGACGAAAAAACAAAGTGAAATACTATTGGCTGATAATTTTAGTTTTTCTCTATTTTCCCGCCTTTGGCGCAATGTTTCGAGTTGCGTCACAAAATGCTGCATATTCTGTGGAATACTGCAAACCATCAGCATGGCTTTTTTTGAAGCCATGGATTTTCTGTCACAAGCACTAATCTTACCAGCCATGCTAAAATTTAGAACACAAAATAGTCTACTCGAGATAAAAATAGAGTAGAAATATTTCCGGCCTCACAAACCAGAGATAATGAAAATCGTATTCCATAATGTGCAATGGACTGAAAGGGAAGAGAGCAGCATTCATGTAGGAAGTCCGCTTGGTGTTGTTATCAACATTCCCCTGTATTTACCGTGATAACTGAAGTTAACGATACGCACTCTATCTTTGTTTACTTAATCCAGTTTGAATTGCAACAACAGTATTCCCCCGAGATCTGATACGCGGCATGTCTGGAGTGGGGAAAATTCACTTTGTTCTATGGGAATGTCCATATGACATTTCTAATGTTAGCGGCTTTTTATTGCAACACGTGCTGATTTCTGTCCCTTATATAACCACAGTCCCTCGTGAGCTATTCAGCTCTGAAACTATTCGCCCCATAGACGTGTGTACAACTTGGGTTGTTTCTCGCTTATGTACACACGTCTAAGGGGCGAATAGTCCCAGAGCTGAATAGCTCAGGAGGGACTGTGCCTTAACGAATAGTATCGCCCTATGCTTTGGAACGCCACTGCACTGAAAATCGGCTGAGGCAGAGTCCTGATCCTGCAAAATGCATCGAATCGACAGGCTTTTATCACCGTTATGCGATAGTGGGCCCTTCAGTCACATGTATGTTTGTGGAGGGACCGTGGTTCCAGCCTGAAATTCGTTGAACAGGAAAGGAAAGTCTCTGTGAGCGTCACAGTGGTTAACTGGAAATGCATTAATTTACGCATGGAATTATAAAGTGAGAGTCGTCTTTTGTCCGTTATAAGGACACCAAGACTGGCCAAGACTGTGTCATGTTTCGAAAATCAATGTTGACCTGGCCTGACACGAGTATGCCTATCGCGTTCATGGTAGGCCTGCCCGCAGCCTATGTGTTGTGGTGGGACTGTGGTTTACTTGCACGCGTGCAAAATACAGCGTTTTGGTAACATTTTGATTGATACAAGTTGGCAGGATGGTGGACTTGTCCACAAAATAAACCTGTTTGCAACGTTTTGATTGATACCTGTCAATAGGCTTACGCCCATACCAGTCACAGTTCGATAGACACCATAGGACCTAGATATTTGCAATATAGCAACCTTAACATATGGTCTACAAAATCAATGTACAGAATTTTGATTGATCAATTTTTAATGTTACAGATATATACGTGCAGTGTGATTTTGAAAAATACTGGCCCTCCCTCCCTATAATTTCTCTCGAGCCCCTTTCTGTATATGCACAGAGTTCGCTGGTCATTTTTGCTGGTCCCCAGTTCATGGATTTTAATAGAAGGCGGCGTTATGTTGAAGCCCGAATGTTGATTTATTCATGAAAATGAATCAATGAATTAAATTGGAGTGAAAATGCACCTACTTCTGGCTCGCGGTACGCGGCTCGTGGCACGGGCATGTGGCACGTGAATTAGGCTTACCCCTATTTGACAGTGCATCATGATAGAACCGCTATACGACAAGTTTCCTGTTGACGAGTTTAAGTATCTGGATGGTGAATTACATCGTTTACAGCCATGAATGAGCCACAAAAATCCAACCGCACTGAAAGTACTTGCGACAGACAAGAGATATTATCCGATTTGTACCTGTCGGTTAGGGACTGGTCAGTTTCTTCGGCTTGGGGGGGGGGGGGCCGGTGGATTATTTTTGCCGACGTCAAAAAGTGGCTGACCCCCCTATTCCAAATTTTGAAAACAGGGTGACCCCCCCTATTCCAAATTTCTAAAACAGGGTGACCCCCCCCCCGGGCGCGACAAAGGTAAAACAAAAGATGGACATAAATTATATATTTATGGTGACCGTGTACCTTTAAAGCCACTGTGCATTCATAGATGTCGCAGAGCTGTTTGCTCTAACTCTATGCTCTCAGATCGATCAGCTGTTCATACTCGATGGAGTTTGAAATCGAACGCTGGGGCATGGCGTGGCACGAGTATTTGATCCGATTTTGGTGGGCCTAATAACTGTCGCGAAGGGATGAGGTTATGTATCAGAGCACGAAACACATTCATTTCACACACTCCAGCCTACGTTTCACGCCCACTCCCATTTTAAGCTCAACATAAATCTTCTTCAAATTGTGAAAACTTGTGTCGATATCTTAATGTTTAAATTGTTTGCTTTAAAAGTGTGCGACAAACCCTCCCTTGAAGTGGAATGGCCCGACAGCGAAATAATATAAAGAAGTGATACGGTTGTCATTAGCAACCAACTTTTTGAGCGAGGAGAAAGCTAGCTGTGATATCGCAGCGGTACTTATGGCGTGACACCAATGACCCGAGCGCATTCGATACATGCCACAAGTACCGCTGCGATATCACAGCTAGGAGAAAGCAAGGTCGATTTTCTTGTGTCGGAAGTGTCAGTTATACATATTGTTTATTTTGCATGGCCTTAACTCCCAGAAGGCTTTGTGTTTGAACACATGTTGTTCTGTACATTGGTCATCGTTACACCGCATTAAAGCTGTTCCCTTAGTACATGCCGTAGTGTTTCCTTGACTCATCCGATACCACATTTTGGCGACGAGGATGGTTGAAGCACACCTCCCACCACCAGCTCTGTTTCTTTCAAGTCCTGGCGACCACCAATTCCTTGGAAAAGATATGCAAGCTTCAAAACTTACATGACGGCCACAGGACTAGATGAGGAGGGAGTAGCAGATGATAGAAAACGCGGGGTCTCACTCCACTGCTTAGGGACTGGTCAGTTTCTTCGGCCTGGGGAGGGGGGGGGCGGTGGATTATTTTTGCCGACGTCAAAAAGTGGCTGACCCCCCCCATTCCAAATTTAGAAAACAGGGTGACCCCCCCCTATTTCAAATTTTGAAAAAGGGTAACACCCCCCCCCCCGCACGCGACAACTGTAATATGTAATAATATAATACTGTAATATATATATGTAAATGTGTATATATATATATATATATATTATATATATATATATATATATATATAATTATATATATATATATATATATATATATATATATATATGTTTTATTTTACATACATTTGTATTTTAAGTCATTCTGTGTTTTAATGAAATTGTTGGCATGTCAGTTGTAAGATCGGAATTTCAAAGTGTCAATCTTAAAGTTTGAATACAGTACATTTTGAATGAGCTGTGAATGTATTTCACACGTTCTATGCTTAACCAGATGTCCTGAACTGTTGTACAGAAATGGATGTCAATCATTAATATCAAACAGGAAAAAGCAGTTAATCAAAAACTTTGATGGGTGTTAACATTTGCCAGCCATCCAATTAAATCTCGTGAGGAACCATAGATAGGCAAATTTTAACCAAATCTGATGTGTGCAGAGTCTGAGATGACCTTTTCTTGTAACATTGATATTTGTCCATGTTGCTTTCTCATACTGAATTCTCATAGAGAAAACAGAAAAGTATCAGGAATTTGTCATGCTTTTCATATGAAATGCAGATTTCATAATAGTACACTTTCACTTAGCAAACATCAAGATATCTCTGGCATATATCTCTGATTTATTATAGTATAGCGCCCTAAGGGCGCGGAGAAAATATGAACATCCTGATATCTCTGATATACATGTATATGTCTTGTATATTAAAGTCATGCACAGGAAGAGTGTGCTGAAAAATGTCTGATATTAAAGTAATGCGCTCGAAGAGCACGCTGAAAAATATTGAACATACAGATATCTCTGATATATGTATGCCTGATATATTAAAGTTGGGCATGCTGAAAAATATATCTGATTATTAAAGTTACGCGCCCGAAGGGCATGCCGAAAAATGCAACTGGATGAAATTTGTGGCTGACATGATGCATTTTAGGCAATGATGAGCCTGTGTTGAAATTCAAACACACACTGACCCCCCTATTGGGCATTTCAAAAACATGGTGACCCCCCCCTATCACCAAAGTCAAAAACAGGGTGACCCCCATGAATTCACCGGCCCCCCCAGGCCGAAGAAACTGACCAGTCCCTTAGGTATGGAAAGGCAAGGAATATTTCACTCTCTGGGAGACTGTCCGACGTAGTGGACAAAATTGAGTCTCATTTTGGTCCACGGAAATCCATAATCGTACAGCGCCATCGCTTCAGGCAAAGAGGCCAGAGACAAGGTGAGTCCACGGCAAGTTATTTTGCTACCCTGAAAGAGCTTGTAGCCCAATGTAATTTTGGCAACCTCGCCGATGAAATGGTCCGAGACCATTTAATCGAAAAAACAACCCAACTCGAATCAGAGAACGTTACTGATAGAGCCTGACACCCTAACCCTAGAAAAAGCAGTAACACTTGCTGAGCAGATCGAAAGTGCCCTCGCTGATTCACATGTCATTGGGATTGATTCTACACCCAGTATTAAGCCAGTTAAAGTGAAGCAAGAGCCAGAAACAAAAGTACAAGGTGTCTATAAAGGACAAAACAACAGGGGTAACAGCCGCCGGAAACCAGCGAAAAATGGTCTGCAAATGGCAATTCCAGTGATCAGGCCAAACAAAGTAAAAATGTTGTTTGCGGCAACTGTGGGGCCAAAAGTCATATCACGCGTCATCCTACCTGTCCCGCTCGTGGGAAGAAATGCAGTAAAACAAGGTTGGTCACTTTGGACGAGTGTGTTGAAGCTCTGCAACTCGCAGAGTCAGGCAAATCGATACATTGGATGAACCGACTCAAGAGACATATGTTTACACAGTTTCAGGCAGTACACCTGCTGACAGTAAATTTAAGTCCTGCGCTACTACAATAATGGAGTCAGTCTCAGTTTGATGATCGATCTTGGAGCTAAAGTTTCTATAATGAACCAGAAGCTGTACCAGCAATATTTCAGTCATGTCCCGCTCACAGCTTCAAACTCAAATAAAGACCAGCTACAACGGTGATACTATTCCAGTTATTGGTATCGCAAAGCTGACTGTGCAGTATGAAGAACAGAGAGTAGACAACTTCCCGTTCTACATAACAAGACAAGGCAGCAACCTCATGGGTATCAACTTATTCAATGCACTTGGATTCCAGATCAGCAGACATGGTATACCAGTGAACTCAGTAGGCTCTGAAGTGAAAGACAAGTTTCCTCAATTGTTTACAGGGCTAGGTAAAATCTCCAGCTTTGTACACAGACCACGTGTGGATACAAGCGTCACACCCGTATCGCAGAAACTACGTCCTCTGCCATTAAGCATCCGGGCCGAAGTTTCGGAAGAACTACACAGGCTAGAGAAACTTGACATTATAGAGAGAGTAGACACATCTCCCTGGATTTCAAACCTAGTGGTAACTCGTCGTACAACAGGAGAGATTCGCCTATGTATTGATTTATGTGAGGTCAACAAGGCCATTATTCCAGACAAGTACCCATTTCCTGACCTTGGTGAAATGACAACAGAGTTTCATGGATCTACGGTATTTAGCAAACTTGACTTGCGTCGCAGCTACTTACAAGTTCCACTGGCTGCAGCAGATGCTGTATTCATAACACATGAAGGCGTCTTCCAGTACAAAGGATGTCATATGGACTGTCTTCAGCACCAGGAGCTTTCCAAAAGATACTCGCATCAGTGCTAAGTACCGACGATATCGCAATACATGGCGTTAATCAGGACAACCATGACGAGAACTTCAATGCTGCACTGAACGAATTTGAAAGGTATAACCTCACCCTTAACGAGGAGAAGTGTGAAATCTCAAAAAGCGAAATAGACTTCGTAGGCTTTAGAGTATCAGCTGCTGGGGTGTTGCCACTTCAGTCAAACCTGAAAGCAGTCATGGACCTACCAGAACCGACAAATGTCAAGGAACTTCAGTCATTCCTGGGCAAAACAAATTTCTACTTGAAGTTCGTACCCAACTTTGCCAATACAGCTGAACCACTTCGCAAGCTATACTCAGGAAGGAAGAGCCATGGGTCTGGACTGAAACACAGCGTGAGGCATTCAACAACCTGAATTGCATCACTTCCTGTGCTTGCACATTTCAATTCAAATGCCGAAACTTTTGTTACCACTGATTCCTCTGGTTATGCAGTCGGTGGCGTGTTATCACAATGCGTTAATGGGGAAGAGAAGCCAGTAGTGTTCGCGTCACGAACACTGTCTCCAGCTGAGCGTAAATATGCCGCCAGTGAACGGGAAGCATTAGCTTGTGTATATGCATCAGAACATTTACATATATTGTTGTATGGT
This sequence comes from Ptychodera flava, assembly GCF_041260155.1. NCBI lineage: Eukaryota > Metazoa > Hemichordata > Enteropneusta > Ptychoderidae > Ptychodera > Ptychodera flava. Next base: position 15,663,675 of record NC_091944.1, on the reverse strand, counting down.
CGTAGGTATACACTGCGTACCGACCACGAATCGCTGAAAACACTACTAGCAACGAAAGGATCTGGTCACAAATCTCTACACATCTACAGATGGATAGATCGTCTGCTGCAGCACAACTTCAAGGTAGAGCACCTACCAGGCAACAAAAACTTTGTCGCAGACATGCTCAGTCGCCTGTCAGCCAAAGATGACTCTGTGGAAGAAGAGTCGGATCAAAACATCCTTGAAATAAATTTGGTTAAACTAGTCACACCAGACGAACTGCACACAAGTTCAAACATGGATCCAGTGCTGCAGTCAGTCAGGAAGTACATCGTGAATGGTTGGCCTCGAAGTGTCTCGCCAGATTTAAAAGGGTTTGCAAAACTCCGGGACGAACTTACCAAAAGGGACGACTACTGCATAGAAAGGGGATCTAGAGCGGTTATTCCCAACTCTCTCCAAGAGCATGTACTCCACATGGCTCATGAAGCTCATCCAGGAATGGTCAGAATGAAGCAAGGATGTAGGCAGAATGTTTGATGGCCGGGTATGGATTCACAGATCGAAGACTTTTCCGTAATTGTGAAGCATGTGCCATCAGTGGCAAATCGTCAAAACCGTCACATCCACCTCTACAGCCTACTCCCTGGCCAACTAGACCATGGCAATCTATACAGATAGACATCTTTGGAGAAGTAGTTGCAGCTCCTCGCAGCCAACGTTTCTTAGTAGTAGTCCACGATCTCCACTCTAAATGGCCGGAGATAGCAACTACAGAAACAGTCACCTCTACTGTGATTATCAAGATTCTTGACGAGCTGTTTGCCAGATGGGGCCTACCTGAATCCATCACTACTGATAATGGTCCTCAGTTCACCTCATATGAATTCGAAAACTACCTCTCATCACTTGGGGTCAAACACAACCTAACAGCACTCTACAATCCACAATGCAATGGAGGAGTGGAACGCCTGAACAAAACTCTGAAGAATGGTCTTAAGGCAAATCTCGCGGAAGGGAAACCATTCACAAAGTGTATTCGCACCATACTTCAGAACTATCGAGCAACGCCACATGCAATCACTCAGAAATCTCCTGCAGAGCTAATGATCAATCGTCAGCTACGCTTACCACTTGATCAGCTGAAGCCACCATCAGCGATAAAGAAACAAGAAATAGATGATCTTAAGTCAGAGATCCAAAGAAGATCAAAGCATATACTGATATGAAACGTCACGCTAAATCATCAGCACTTAAAGTTGGTGACTCTGTGAGAGTCAAGCGACCTAACCGCAGTCATAAACTATCAGCTACACTTTCACAACCTCACCGTATCACCAAATCACTAGGGCAGTCAACGTTCAGACTTGATGATGGAACTACATGGAATGTTTTACGGTTATCACGTTCCTATCAACATGCTCCATCCACTTTAACATTTGACATCACATCAACCCACCTGATGGTACCACCAGTTTATTCATAGGAAGGAACATCTACTCATGATCAACAATCTACAGGACGACCTCAATATACTGTTCGTCTACGGGACTATGTTCTTACCTGAGACAGACCTTGATTTGAACTTACTCGGACACTGTACTTCTGATAATAAGTTCATAAATTGTTGTTGATGTTTATTGTGTTTTTTTCGCGTTATCTGCATGCACATAAGAATATGTATTACTCTGAAGGAGGAAATATGTTGTGTCGGAACTGTCAGTAATACATATTGTTTATTTTGAATGGCCTTAACTCCCAGAAGGCTTTATGTTTGAACACATGTTGTTCTGTACTTTGGTGATTGTTACACCGCATTAAAGCTGTTCTCTTAGTACATGCCATAGTGTTTCCTTGACTCATCCAATACCAGAGATTTCAGTTGATTTTGTCGCTAATTTCGAAACGTCCATAGGTAAACAGTCGTAACCGAAGCATGCATGTATGATAAAGGGGTCATTACACGATGTTTGGGCGATAAAGTGTCGTATTCTTGTGATGTGTCAGCATTTCACTTGTTGCTGCAAAACTCGTCAAGATACGGACACATCACTCGAAAACAACACGGTATCGCCCAAACTTCGTGTAATAACCCCTAATTATAATATAATATAATATAATATAATATAATATAATATAATATAATATAATATAATATAATATAATATACATATGTACATATCTATCTATCTATCTATCTATCTATATACATATATATATATATATAATATATATATATATATATATATATATATATATATATATATATATATTATATATATATATATATATATAATATATATATATATATATATATATATTATTTATATATAATCCGAATTCCATGGGATTATATATTTATCACATGAAGTGTCTTCTTACTTTTCTTTGATGTGGATGCATCAAAATATTGTAACAAATTGCATGATCGTTATCGCGATTCTGTGTTTTATTTACGCAGATTACTTATATTAATGAGTAAAGCAATTCGTCACCCAGGAGATGTGCAAATGTTTACAGGTATACTTTCATTCATAACTCCCGTAAAGCTAAAAATTTGATACATGGAATGGTATCTCCACCAATCAGACATACGGATTCGGTCACGTGCGCGTGTCAATCATTGTCTCACTCTGGACCGATGCCAAGGCAAGTCTGCCTTATATATATATATATATATATATATATATATATATATATATATATATATATATATATATATATATATATATATATATATATATATATATATATATATATATATATATATATATATATATAAAGTCAAAAGTTTAAATTCACTCGGATTGAAATAAATACAGCAATGATGTAAAGTAACGTCATGCAAGTGCAAGCAATAGATCATTATGGGTTCTCTATGATTGTGTCATATGAATGATGAAGATATGACATCAGCAGGATTAGTTTATAACAATTAATATACAGCAAAGAAATAACATCATCAAAATCTACTAAGTGTTCATCAGTTATTTACCAAGGCGACTGTTTCGGGGATTTGAAAACAATACAGTCAACTGCCTTGGCTCCCAACGCAGTACTGATCAGGTACCAGCACACCTCAAGTTATTCTGAGTCTGATGTTATACATGATGTAAAATCTCCTGGGTGTTTATAAGTTGTGTATATATATATATATATATATATATATATATATATATATATATATATATATATATATATATATATATATATATATATATATATATATATATATATATATATATATATATATATATATATTTAATTATTTATCGGATGAATAAATTTGCACACTTCTAGTGATCTAGTTGTATACTTTCTGTTTATTCTATTGGTAATTTTGACACAACGTTTCGTCCTAAAAGTAGGACTTCATCAGGTTGAAGATTACTACAAACGGAAAATACGGACATAAATAAAACAATGTAAGGCTAGTGTTGATTTTCATTAAATGCTGAACGTACTTATAGGCTGAGTAAATAAGAAAGTTACAAAAGAATATAGAGTATGACAATTCTTACAATTTATGTGTGGCTCAGATGAAAAGTGGCAATTCAAAATTGGCGGTAATGATTATTTATAGTGCCTGTCCGAGGGCACTTTGAGCAATTGTGTTTTTATATATATATATATATAATATATATATATATATATATATATATATATATATATATATATATATATATATATACAATGTATACATTTAAGCTTACACACACATATATATATATATATATATATATATATATATATATATATATATATATATATATATATATATATATATATATATATATAAACATCTACGTTTACTCTATGATGTGTAAGGGGAAAATTTGGTTGATCAATTAAATCATAGCACTTACCTTGGAGAAAGTATTTATTGTTGCGGATTTTCCATGCCCGTCTGGTCCACATAAAAATATCGTTTGGCCGCAGCATTGTTTGTAGATGTCCTCTGCCAGAGGTAAATTGATTAAATTATTGTTTATGGAAATGCGGCCAATTTATGCCATTCCTCCAAGACTTTCTATTTTGTGTAGTCATGCCGAATTAAGTGTATGTGTTCCAATTAATTATTTCTGCTTATCTTTGCTGTAATTAATTTTATGTAGTCTAGATTTAATATATTAATTCCTTCAATAAATTTTTGGTTCCAAATGTTTTCACGTGCTGCAATTAATTTAATGTGTGCTAGAATTAATTTCTACTAGTGTCTTGAATTAATTTTGTGTTCGGTCGAAGTAATTATGTGTGTTCGCTCGAATTAATTATGTGCTTAATCGAATTAATTATATGTTTTCGCTCGAATTAATTATATATGTTTGCTCGAATTAATTATATGTGTTTGCTCGAATTATTTTCGGCCGATCCCACAGTCCTTTACGCACACTTTCTTAAATCAATATGGCGGCTCCCGACCGGAGTGGTATTATTCAGGCGCTCGAACAGTGATTTGTGAAAATGGAAATCAACAAACTGATCACAAAAATTGTTGTAGTGCATAGTGTCTCATGTCTGAGGGATCGTGTATTTGATTGCCCATAGAGCGAAGCCCAACCAATTTTGTGTTTATGTCAGACGCGAACGTTCACCCTTTTCTATCGGGGTTTTGCCAATCATCGTGTACTGTAGTGTAGTGCAGTGTGTACCGTAAGCGTACGTAGCGTTCGAAAATGAAATCTGCCGAACAGATATCTACGAATATGAAAACTAATAAAGAACTTAACAATGACCACTAGGAAATGTCTCCAAGCTTGATTACTCTTAATTGTCCCTAATTACAAATATAGCATTCGGCAGTTTCACTTCTATCTGTATATATCTGTGTGTATATATATATATATATATATATAATATATATATATATATATATATATATATACAGATTACTACTAATTTTGTGTAGCGACAGTTTAAGCGCCTGTGTCTATCTCTCTCTCTCTCTCTCTCTCTCTCTCTCTCTCTCTCTCTCTCTCTCTCTCTCTCTCTCTCTATATATATATATATATATATATATATATATATATATATATATATATATATATATATATATATATATATATATATATATATATATTGAAGTATACAGATGTCCTCGTGGGAAATTACAGTGCTCAATGCAAAAGCAGAGCGTTATAAATAAACAGATTACTTCAAGTACAAAGTAATGAAATCTATTACTTAAGTTTCATGCATCTTGCAATCCTCAGATAGAGTGAAAGGATTACTAGCTCGACACTCTTACATATATGATTGGGACAAACCATTCTATTTGTAGGTGGTGTTAAAATTCGATAAATAATATTTGTTTTGGTGGCGACATTTTGAAACCAACTCAGAGCCTTTGTTTAACAGTGTAGATTTGTCAGCATTGATAACTTGTCGATAAATGTTTTCCAAAGGGGTCTAAACTTCACAAGATCTTCAACAGAAACACTATTAAAGTGAGTTATGGCTGTATGAAGAATATGGCAAGTATAATCAAATCGCATAATAAGAGGGTAATCTCCGGAGAACAGCGTAAGGACCAACCAGCTGATTGCAATTGCAGGGTTAAGTCGGCATGCCCCTTGAAGGGAAACTGTCAAGTCAAAGGCGTGGTGTACAAGGCTAAAGTATCAACGGAGGACAACGGAGAGGTTTATATCGGATTCACTGATAACACCTTCAAGACGCGCTACACTAATCACATGAAATCGTTCCGTAAAGAGAGATACAAAAACGACACCGAGTTGTCAAAAGCTGGCAGGGTACGCTTACCCGTTCCGGACACCTGGTACCACCACTATTTTGTGGTTCAAGATGACCCCATTGCCTTTATCATTTTCAATATGTTCCTTGGACCTGGTAACTTTCTTAGTTACCTTGAATGATAACGATTATTGGACCTGATTTGATGTCTATTGTATGGAACTTAAGAAATAAGGGACAAGACTTTGACATTTCATGGTCAATCATTGATAAAGCATTGAGCTACTCTAACATGAACAAGCGATGTAATCTTTGTATATCAGAAAAGCTGCACATTATCAATGCTGACAAATCTACACTGTTAAACAAACGCTCTGAGTTGGTTTCAAAATGTCGCCACCAAAACAAATATTATTTATCGAATTTTAACACCACCTACAAATAGAATGGTTCGTCCCAATCATATATGTAAGAGTGTCTAGCTAGTAATCCTTTCACTCTATCTGAGGATTGCAAGATGCATGAAACTTAAGTAATAGATTTCATTACTTTGTACTTGAAGTAATCTGTTTATTTATAACGCTCTGCTTTTGCATTGAGCACTGTAATTTCCCACGAGGACATCTGTATACTTCAATATATATATATATATATATATATATATATATATATATATATATATATATATATATATATATATATATATATATATATATATATATATATATATATATAGAGAGAGAGAGAGAGAGAGAGAGAGAGAGAGAGAGAGAGAGAGAGAGAGATAGACACAGGCGCTTAAACTGTCGCTACACAAAATTGGTCGATTGGTCGGGCTTCGCTCTATGGGCAATCACATACACGATCCCTCAGACAGGAGACACTATGCACTACAAAAGTTTTTGTGATCAGTTTGTTGATTTCCATTTTCACAGATAACTTTTCGAGCGCCTGAATAATACCACTCCGACCGGGAGCCGCCATATTGATTTAAGAAAGTGTGCGCAAAGGACTGTGGGATCGGCCGAAAATAATTCGAACAAACACATATAATTAATTCGAGCAAACATATATAATTAATTCGAGCGAAAACATATAATTAATTCGCTCAAGCACATAATTAATTCGAGCGAACACACATAATTACTTCGACCGAAAACAAATTAATTCAGACACTAGTAGAAATTAATTCTAGCACACATTAAATTAATTGCAGCACGTGAAAACATTTGGAACCAAAAATTAATTGAAGGAATTAATATATTAAATCTAGACTACACAAAATTAATTCCGGCACATAAATTAAACATATAAATAATTTGAAATGTTAGCAAACTTAATTCTAGAGTACATAAAATTAATTACAGCAAAGATAAGCAGAAATAATTAATTGGAACACATAAAATTAATTCGGCATGACTACACAAAATTAATTAAAGCATATAAAATTAATTAAAAGAAATATACAATTAATTCGAGGTGCTAGTTAATTAATTCCAGTCTACATAAAATTAATTCTAATATACTAAAATTAACAAGTCATTGACAATGACATAGTCCCCACTTGAAATAGGGGAGTATTAGTCTTGATGGGCAGGGAAATGTGGTCATTAAGAAGTATCACTGGAGTGTATATGTTGAGATCTATGGGCACATAGGTTTATGTCGTTGTTCCCAATTTGAAACACATGAGGCATGTCTAAGTTATGGTTCTAAATCGGGAAAAAAGATCAGACCTCTAGCTGTATTGGCCAGCCAAGAAATACATATGTGCATAATAAATGAGGTACAATACGTGACATCTTAAGGTCTAATATCCTATCAAAATTGGAGGGTATAGAACTTGTGGTTCCTGAATTATGCATATATACGTATAATCAAGGTCAAAGGTCATCGTGGTCACGTGACATTTGGAAAAAATTGTATTGCTAATTAATCCCTATATGTCAAAAATCAGACCTCTAGCTCTGTTCACTTGCCCAGAATTAGATATGTGCATAATTAATGAGGTAAGAGTGTGTTGTCATAAGATCGCCCATCCTATTAAATATACAGGACATAGCACTTGTGGTTACTTGTTTATTGACTAAAACGTATATTTCAGGTAAAAGGTCATTGAGGTCACATGACATTTGATAAAAAAAATTATATCCTATAGTTATGCCTATATACTAAAAATCAGAAATCCGGCTCTATTGGCTCACACAAAATTAAATATGTGCATATTTAATGAGGTACAATATATGGCGTCACGTGGCGTCATGAGGTGTCCAATTATACCATTTATGAAGGGTGTACCACTTGTAGTTACTGAGTTATGGACAAATATGTATATTCGAGGTCAAAGGTCACCGAGGTCACGTGACATTTTGTCAAAAACATTGTATTGCTGAGTTATCCCAATATACCAAAAATCAGACCTCTAGGCCTATTGGCTTGCTCAAAATTAGATATGCGCATAATTAATGAGGTACAATATATGGCGTCATAAGGTGTCCCATCATACCATTTATAAAGGGTGTAGCACTTGTGGTTACTGAGTTATGGACAAATATGTATATTTGAGGTCAAAGGTCACCGACGTCACATGACATTTTGTCAAAAAATTGTATTGCTAAGTTATCCCAATATACCAAAAATCAGACCTCTAGCTCTATGTCTGAGATATCTGCGTGAACGCAGGGACATGACCAAATCTATAAGCCCCCTGGACTTCATCCTTGGGGCTAAAAACTGTGTCACTGCATCCTTTTTGCAATATGAATACGATGAGAAACTAAATTTTATTTTACTTGGCCTCACACATAGGATTCTGTGCAGAACTGACTTATACATGGGAGTCTATGGCGAAATGCCTTATACATGGGAGTCTATGGAGATGTAAACTAAAAAGTCCTCTAACACGGCCAAATTTGATCGCATTGTGAAACAAATCGACGTGCATCTGTATGGGGTAGGGTACTATCCTTGTGCAAAGTTTGAAAGAAATTGACCAGGACATGTCTGAGATATCTGCGTGAACGGACGGACGCACGCACGCACGCACGGACATGACCCAATCTATAAGTCCCCCCGGACTTCGTCCGTGGGGACTAATAAAACATAATTTTGACCAGAACGGGCCCCCATACGAAGATGGTACTCGATATTTGGGAACCGTTCCAAAACACATTGATCGACCTGTTTGTGATATCAAGCTCCTGTATTTCAAAGTTCACTGGCTTCTTTAACACGTTGTATATAATCAAAGCTTAAGATGAAGAGGTGAACATATTTCGATGATAAAACAGGGAAATAAGTAAATAAATTAATTAATCAATTATTAAAGTAAATAAGTGTCACTTAGTAAGTGAGTAATATGAACAAGTTGATAAGTATACAGATAGATACTATTAGATAGATAGATAGATAGATAGATAGATAGATACTTAGATAGATACTTAGATAGATAGATACTTAGATAGACAAATTATTGTATATCAATATATATAAATATACCCATGGAAGTTCTTTCAGAGACAAGAATGTTGAACACCAAGTCGGTATCTTTCAACTCCTTCAAAGGTTGTCTGGATGGATATGGGTGTTGCTTTCCTATGTGAGATTTTCTATCGCGTTTTGTCTCCTTATAAATTACAATTTCCCGGTGTGGAGTTTCAAACATCCTCATGTCGTCGTCATGGAGTCGGAATTCCTTGATTTCCTCGCTGATTTTGTTACAAAGATCAAATATCGTCTCGCCTTCCTCGCACATGATGCGGGCCGAAGTACGCTTATCCACGTATCTCACATAAATAGCGAAGGATGATCCTGTTTGAGCATTTCAAGGGAAAAATATACCCGTTGTTAGCCAGACCACGGGAGAACTATAGACAGCGTTTTTATCGAGTGCTGCTCTACAGAAAGCAAGCTCAATCCGGATGAAATACTAACTTTGATTTCGTGATATCAATTTTCTTAATTACCATTTATTATTTTTAAAATAATGTCATATTTTAGACTATTAATGTCTAGTTCGCCTGAAGACCCGCCAGTACTAATCAGTTTTTGCCCTTTTTTTAACTTGATATGTGTGACAAAGCTCATCGAATCTGATCATCCGTGCTTTACAATATTGTAGGATTTTTTATGCAATTATACGTTGTGATTTTTTGTTTTAACATTTGTAAACCCCACCTTGAGAATTAGGTTCATCGCGTTTTCGTATCGATGACGTCATTCGCTGTCTGTTTTCATCATAAGCTGCAAGCGAAAACAAACAAAAAAACCCGGATATTATACAAGCAAAATATGGAATTTACGGAAGGTGAATCCACAATCTTCATATACAGAGTATATGATATACAGAGTGTGGCGCGAACTGGATAATTCTAAGGGACCGTTCAGTTTTTACGGCCGGGGGGGCGGCAAATCCAGGGGGGGGTCATCATAATTTTGGAATCCGCAAAGGGGGGTCTATCGCTTTTTCACTGGTAGGAAAGGGGGGGGTCACCACATTTTCAAAAACATAATACCAACAATAAAGTTCACTTTATGCCATGACCACGATCGACCCTCTTTACCGGCGGGCCGCCTTCGGTGGCCCACTACAATAAATATACATTATGTATTACCCATGACCCTCTTAACGGGCAGACGCCTTTGGCGGCCCACTCCAATTAGGTTTACTTCATGCAATGGCCATGATCCGACCCTCTTTACCGGCGGGCCGCCTGCAGCGGCCCACTACAATAAATTGACTTTATGTAATACCCCACGGCAATCTTACTGTAAAATTCCCAATTGAAGCCGCAGCTTGTATTAGAAACATTTTTGAGGGACCCCTGGGATCACGCACTGAATAATGGTAATGGCCGCGCGCCTTCAGCGGCCCTGTCCAGTAAAGTCTACTTTATGCAATAGCCATGATCGACCCTCTTTACCGGCGGGCCACCTTTGGTGGCCCACTAGAATAAAGTTGACTTTACGTAATGGCCCATGACCCTCTTAACCGGAGGGCTGCCTTTGGCGAACCACTCCAATAAAGTTTACTTTATACAATGTCCATGGACATGAGTTGTCTATGGAAATGGAGTTAAAAATTGCCTTACAGTCGTCCTAATTAACAGACGTTTCAATGGATGTGGCTGAGAAGTTTGTGCACTGGCATCTCTGCTACACGAATAAAGTGCACCGCGTACCGGAGTTCAAATCCAAACCATGCGGGTAAATTTGACATATGGGTTTTGGTTATTTTTCAGGGGGGTCATCAATTTTTTTCGTCTGACAAAGGGGGGGTCATCTTTTTTTCACAAAAAATGCAGGGGGGTCTATATTTTTTTTGAACACCGGCGACAAGATTTTGCCGCCGCCCCCCCCCCCCCCAGGCTGTAAAAACCGAACGCTCCCTAACCTAGCTGCAGCTGGAGAGTCTTCGAGTCGTTGACTGGCCTATTTTCATGAGCAGCGCAGCCAGCGGTAGAAATGGGGCAGGGAACCAGACTGGCAGGGGACCAGACTGGACCGCGCGCGCGCCCCAGGATTAAGCGGTGAAAACGTAGTGAAAACGACAGTCGCCAATCATTAGTGCTTGCTGATATTGACTGCTTCCTTTGTTCTCCTTTGAACTTTGTGTCCTGTCATTCAATTTAGTTAGAAATAAGGATGATAATTGTAGTGGTTCATAGAACTTCGGGGCGTAACGTAGTGGGAGCAATGTCCAAAAATTGGAATGATAAGTATATCAGTCCGGTAGCTTTTTTCAGTAGAAGGGTATCCCATATGCCATACAGGAAGGCACTTACGGCTCCACTTTCCCCTCAAAATGTTAAGGTCAAAGTCAAAAATATATTAAACCAGTACATCAGCCTTTGAAACATGTGATGATTTTGTAAAATTGACCGAACTTAAGTTTGCCGCACCTGAATCATACTTTATATATACGGCTTACTGAATACCCCGGTGGTGAGTTTGCTTACGAGATCGTGAATTGATTGTTTTCCCCAATTTTCGGACATGTGTATTTACATAGACACAATCAATCAATCTAAATCATAGAGATCTATGACACACCGATAAGCTGTGTGTATTCTCTGGGCGGGATCATGCACAGGTCAGTGTACATTAGGGAGAATTCGTTTTTTAAGGGGGATCGGTGGAAATTAGGAGAATGACTCTAATAAAACCGTTATGGGGGAGGGTAACATTTTGCAATCAGTGAGTTTGGGTCTGGTTTTACGAAGTTTATAATACCCTTCAAAGTCGTGTCTGGGATTTTCTTTATATTCCTTTTTTTTTGTTATGCACTATTAAAGGTGTTAGACTTTCAAGTAATTGTAATTGTCGCGCCATATAATTTGAATAGAGACTCGGAGAAAAAAATCGCCGACACGAATTTGAAGGGTATTGTTAAGGCTTGTCAATGCACAAATTTCAATCGGAAATACTACAAGCTGGTGCAAAATATGAAATTGTATATCCTATTGTAATAGGTTCACAAAGTGGTACCAAGGAAAGGAATTTACCTTTCAAAATTTAGCGTCTTATCTAGATGCTTCCAGTAACCAACCTCATTTTTGAAAATCACGCGGGATTTTGCTATGATATTGCAGTACTTTTACTGGCTTCACTTCTCTAAGAATATAAAAAATACAATGTATAACAATAGAAAAGTTCTAAACTGTCCGACGCTATTTCCTGAAGGCATGCTCATGGGGAAAGAACCATAAATTTTAAGAGTGTAATTAGTCATCATAGCGTTTTCATGACACGTAGGATCGTATCAGAAGACATCACAAAATCAACGTGCAGCTAGCAACTTACCATTTTCAAGTCTGTCAGCTAAATGCCCAAGACTAATATCGTCATCACGTAACGCTGACAGGAGATCACTATACCAGTCTTGCTTCTTTACAATCAGTTCCAGCAGTAACGTTGCCCCAGCGCGAGCTCCCTCCGTCCTTTCTCGTGCTTTGATGTTTTCACAGTCGGGACTTGTCAGGCATTTCAAGTGTGGGAGGAGGTGATTGGGTGTTATGCTCGTCACCAGCTCGCTCTTCAACTCGTTCAAAGCCGCCATTTCGCGCTTACTCGAATTAGTTTCGTCGCTGTCGTCTGCTGCTGCAGTTCCCTCCATTTCTTTATTATTATTCAACACAACGGCGAAGAGTAGATCCTGAAGACGTTCGCTTCGAAGGCTCTGAATTTCGTTGTGTTTAGTTCCTCTTCCGAATTGTAGGTAACAGGTAAACTAAAATCACTGTGGCGCCCTACAAAGACACTCACGCCAATGCCACAGGTGGCTTAGTATGTAAAGAAAGGTGCATCATATTTCGTCTTTATATCTCAATGATGTATGTTGTTACAACCTTGTACGACACTATGTCCCTCTGGTGATGCCGTGTCGCGTTGGTGTCCCCAGGTGGTGAGATAAGTACCGTCAGTAAATAAAACATTTTGCGAAATCAACAGATTACCAGTACTTGGCAATTAGTCATTAGAATACAGTGGATATTACCAAAGTAAATGAACATTTTCTGAGAAAGCAAACATGAATTGCAGTAAGTGAGCAAAGGCATTGATTATAGGAAGAGGCGATATCACACTACGGCCCAAAAGTATGCCTCAGTGTACGGTATTCCGCGAAGCATAATTTCTATCGAACAGCGCTTTCAGCCGGTCGCTATTGACAACGGCGAACATTGTATCAATTTATTTTCAATAGATTATCGATCGAAAATCTGCTTGGGTGCCGCTCGTGCCGGGCGCTCGTGTGTTGAGGTCACGTCATAAACATTTCCACAATAACCCGTATATTGACTTATACACTTTAACATCAAGGTATCCGTTGGTTTCCTGTACTGAAATTAAATCGACGACACTTTTTTCAGTTTTGGTGATACTTTTACGTACGTTTCAGCACATTTTGGCGCACTTCGGCGTAGTTTGGCGCCATTGTGAACGGGGAACTACACACGAGTGAGCGAGACAACAATGTATCAATTTCGGACAAAAGAATATCGATCGATAACGTTCACTGAACGATTACAGTGGAGACTCTACGCCCGTTCGCCTCTGTTCTGTGTATTTTTTTTGCAGTTTACTGGAATTTTCATGGTTGATATTCGCCAAAATTTGGTATAAATTACAACAACCTGACAGGTATTTGGTCTGTACAATTTAAGAGATGCTAACCGATTAAAATGCGTCAATATAAGACCCTGATTCTGCATATGCAAACGCCGTAGGATCGCCATTTTATTGAGGGCAAGAGCAAAAATTCAGCGATCGGGAAAATAAAATGCTACTAAAATAAGGGACCGTCTCAGATTGTCGCAGAAGTTCAAGAACGAAATTTCTTCGTTTAGATCAAAACCCCCTCCCCCCTCCCCCTAAACGAAACTTCAAAAGTGCGAAAATGTTCATGTCTGCCTGAGAGTACAATGTTGCATTTTGCTATAGCTACTAAAGACGTATTCCCCTTGCCACATTACAATTAAAGTAATCGATCAGATTTGAGTACTAACAGGGCATTTTACCGCATAAAAGTTTCATTTTATTTTACTTTCCCTTTTTGCATCTCTTGTACTGTTCTTTGTCTTTGTGAACACGCAATTTGTAGTTGGTAGGGGCAGTAAATAGAGAGGTTAAGATTTCACCCGTAGCGAGAACGTAACGTGGAGTGGCTACGCGTTCCGTACGCGTAACGTTCTGCACAGATTCGGATTAAGACTTGACCGGCCCCGTCGCTTTGCTTTCCACGGCAGCAGTAAGTGGGTAGCCGAGCAAGGTTCACATGTCTGTGTTCACCTAACGATCTACATAACAGCCTATCACTAATGCGACAGTCTACTAAAGTTTACACATTCAATTCGCTGTTTTGCTTTTTATATGCCCATAGATTTGAAGCAAGTCTAGATTAGGCCTACATCATGTAAGACGTGTGCGTGCCGACTCACAGTCGCATCGTCTTAAGGATTTTGCTCTGATATCAGGTTAATAGAACACAGAGAAAAAAAATTGAAAATACTGAAATTTTACTTTGTGTTAGAAAAACTGTGTCAAAGCCACGGAAGTAAAACAAACGACAATGTTAATTTCAGTCACTGAATGTTATCGGCAGTGCAGTGTATGCGACGTCTGCCGCCGCGCGTGTGCCGTCGTCTGCGAGTGCACTGCAGGAGGTAATTTTTCCTTTTTGTTACCTAAAATATCTCAAAATCAGACGGCGATTGATAAAACCAAGAACAACAATACAAAACGAATTTCGGAAAGGAATGTTAGTTTTGATTATCAAGTCTATGGCGAAGCGAGCGTGAAAATCGCTCTCGGAAAAGGTGTACGAGAAAAGTGGCCGTTTCACGTCGAAAACGACTGCCAAACGACAAGAGAACGCGTGACATCATCAGAACATGATGAGAGCGCGCAGAAAGTGATGACGTATCCGTTACCGTTCCGTTCCCGTATGAAATCTTAACCTCTCTAATAAGCGAGAAACTTTGACAAGGGGGCCCAGGCATGTTCAATCATATTAAAACGACTATGACCAGGTGCAAAACAAGTGAAAATAAAGACATCTAGTGGTTAGAGCAGACGCTTATAAATAGCACATTTAAAAAATGATACTTTTTGTCTTTGTATAATTTGCTGAATGAAATGTTTAGGATACAAAGTTCCTATCGGTAAATTGTGTTTGGGGCACAAACGAGATGGAAACAGTTACAAATTTGTTGGCACGAGTGTGCAGTTTTTCTTTAATTTAAAATAAACACACGAAAACTTGTGATCACAAAATAAAAGTGCGAAAGTGAAGTTCACTAATTGAATGGAGGTCAAACCCCCTCCCCCCCTAAACGAATAAATTTCGCTTTTTGAACTTCTGCGACAATCTGAGACGGTCCCTAAGTTTGGTCGAGAAATTCAAAAAACTAAAACGACAGGAATTTAGTATATCAATAAAAGAAATAAAGTGCCACTTTTCACTATCATAGGTTCATAATTGAGAAATTTGAACGAGCGAGAGTTGTACGGTCTGTTCAGCACTCTAAACGCCATTGTTTTCTATGGGAAATCGAGCTGATGAGACACATCGTAAAATGAAAAATACATCTCAAAAAACCGTTGGTTTAACTTTTTCATTTCGCTGTTATTTTTTATAATATTTGGTATAACATATATCATGAAGGGTAACTGAAACTCTATGGTTTTATTTTTTTGAATTTCCCTCTTATTTTTATGAAATGACGAGTTGAAGATCGTTTTGCTGTTGACTGTGTTTTTACTTAATTTTGCATATGGCTGTTATTGCTTACGTATTTTTGGAATCCCATGTGAAATTCTTCCCAAAATATTATAATTGTAAGGGCAGCATATACGAGAAATAGGACCTGTTACTCTTTCATCAATATTTAGCTGTGCAGCACGGAAATACGGCGAAGTTTTCAACATCACACGGGACGTGAAATTGACTCTCTGTACGCGCACTCCACGTATGTGTAGCGAAAATTCGGGACGCTATTACCGTACAAAATGGGGCGCCTATGGGCCGTAGTGTCAGAGCTGAAGTTTAATTGCCCTAGCAGAGTTCCTGTGTTGTAAACAAAACCATCAACCTCAATTCTACCGGTGTGTTCGTCTTCATTGTGCACATCGCGAGCATGAGCCATCGTATGGCACCTCCGATGACTGGTGAAAGTTATATTATGTAGGACTACTGTACGCAACGAAGATGTTGGAGAAATTTCCAAGTAAGCTAAAAAGCCTTGGCGAATGTGAAGAGAGTTTCTACACTTTCAGGTAATAAAAAAATTAGAGCCACAATATTTTATTATATCACTTAAAACACGTGATTTTACATTATTCTTAGATTTTGGACACGGGTTCAATTGTCGTGGCCCTGAAACTTTCGCTGCAGCGGTAAAAAAAACATATCTAGTGCGCGGCAGAACAAAGCAATAACTACTAGTAGGCGGCCCGGCGTTCCATCGTCGAAGGAATACTGAGAAATTTGAAGATAAGAAATAATGAAACAACGTCTAAACGTCTAATCGCATAAAGCGAATTTCTCACATTGCAGCTAATCTTATAAAAAGGTTAGGTACCATGGATTGGAACCAATCTTTCCAGAACTAAAACTCTGCCTTGATATGAATTCGGATAGTTTTCAATCGGATTCGAACCCACAACATACGGCATCAGTCGCCTAGCTGGGAGGCCACAGACAGAACCAGTCGGCTAAATCTCCACTCCCAAAAAAGAGTGGTTCAATAGCCGGCTAAGTTGTTACATTTTTCTGACTGAGACCGCTCAACACGTTGTAGAGTTCGTGAAGCACTCACGCACGCATGCTCACTATCATACATCGCAAATACACACTTATCGAAGCGAAGAAACGAATTTCATCGCTTTAACTGGGCGAACGATAACCTCGGGGACAATTCTGTCCACCAGCAGTGTTACCTACCCAGGGTAGAAAATTCGGATAGTTTTCAATCGGATTCGAACCCACAACATACGGCATCAGTCGCCTAGCTGGGAGGCCACAGACAGAACCAGTCGGCTAAATCTCCACTCCCAAAAAAGAGTGGTTCAATAGCCGGCTAAGTTGTTACATTTTTCTGACTGAGACCGCTCAACACGTTGTAGAGTTCGTGAAGCACTCACGCACGCATGCTCACTATCATACATCGCACATACACACTTTATCGAAGCGAAGAAACGAATTTCATCGCTTTAACTGGGCGAACGATAACCTCGGGGACAATTCTGTCCACCAGCAGTGTTACCTACCCAGGGTAGAAAATTCGGATAGTTTTCAATCGGATTCGAACCCACAACATACTGTGGATCGACGGTTGTCCCATCGACTTTGACTGTGCACTCCAATGCAACCACACCCACTTTGAAAACAAACGCGACGACACAGTTTCTTCAGAAACACTTGTGAATAGGTTGACCTTACAAGAGTTCATTGTGAATGGACCACAAGGGCAGGTAGTCACTGTGCCTGATAGGGAACGTTTATCGACGAGTGCATATCAGTCATTTGTCATTTGTATATACAGAGAAAGTATTAGGGTATGAATAATGAATGATCGATGAGGTGTTCTCAGAGTTACGGTGAATGTCACATCAGGTGTAAATGCCGCAGAAAAGTAGGTAACCAACGTTTCTAGTTTCGCAAAGTCGGACGTACACTCAATGGTGTATAGTCGGTCATTTTGCATTCTCAGTAACACCCAGTCTTTGGACAGCTACCTCCCGGGATATACAAACACGTCTGGGAGATAACATGTCGTACAAAATGGTCACCAATCTTTACTTCAAATAGGACTTATTATTAGAAGTCGCCTGGAACTCATGTAGGTTTGTCGTTTGCGTCGTAAGTCCGTTCATATACAGGTACACGCTGTCATAATGAAATGTCTTTTTCACTCGTTATTAGTCCCCACGGACGAAGTCCGGGGGAACTTATAGATTGGGTCATGTCCGTCCGTGCGTGCGTGCGTGCGTGCGTCCGTTCACGCAGATATCTCAGACATGCCCTAGTCAATTTCTTTCAAACTTTGCACAAGGATAGTACCCTACCCCATACAGATGCACGTCGATTTGTTTCACAATGCGATCAAATTTGGCCGTGTTAAAGGACTTTTTAGTTTACACCTCCATAGACTCCCATGTATAAGGCATTTCTCCACAGACTCCCATGTATAAGTCAGTTCTGCACAGAATCCCATTTATAAGGCCAAGTAAAATAAAATTTAGTTTCTCATCGTATTCATATTGCAAAAAGGATGCAGTGACACAGTTTTTAGCCCCACCGATGAAGTCCAGGGGGCTTATAGATTGGGTCATGTCCCTCCGTTCACGCAGATATCTCAGATATTTTGACAAATATTTTGACAAAATGTCACGTGACCTCGGTGACCTTTGACCTCAAATATACATATTTGTCCATAACTCAGTAACCACAAGTGCTACACCCTTCATATATGGTATGATGGGACACCTTATGACGCCACATATTGTACCTCATTAATTATGCGCATGTATAATTTTGAGCGAGCCAATCGAGCTAGAGGTCTGATTTTTGGTATATAGGGATAACTTAGCAATACAATTTTTTGACAAAATGTCACGTGACCTCGGTGACCTTTGACAATATACATATTTGTCCATAACTCAGTAACCACAAGTGCTACACCCTTCATAAATGGTATGATGGGACACCTTATGACGCCACATATTGTACCTCATTAATTATGTGCATATCTAATTTTGAGCGAGCCAATAGAGCTAGAGGTCTGATTTTTGGTATATAGGGATAACTTAGCAATACA
The DNA here is from genome assembly GCF_041260155.1 of Ptychodera flava. Lineage (NCBI taxonomy): Eukaryota > Metazoa > Hemichordata > Enteropneusta > Ptychoderidae > Ptychodera > Ptychodera flava. Next base: position 15,644,683 of record NC_091944.1, on the reverse strand, counting down.
ATTTTTTTTGACAAGATGTCACGTGACCTCAATGACCTTTGACCTGAAATATACATATTTGTCCATAACTCAGTAACCACAAGTGGTACACCCTTCATATTTGGTATGATGGAAGACTTTATGACGCCATATACCTCATTAATTATGCACATATCTAATTCTGAGCAAGCCAATAGACCTGGATGTCTGATTTTTAGTATAGGAATAACTATAGGATAAAATTTTTTGATCAAATGTCATGTGACCTCTATGACCTTTTACCTAAAATATACGTTTTTGTCAATAAATAAGTAACCACAAGTGCTATGTCCTTTATATTTAGTATGATGGGTGACCTTATGACAACACACGCTTTACCTCATTAATTATGCACATATCTAATTCTGGGCAAGCGAATAGAGCTAGAGGTCTTTAATTAGCAATACAATTTTTTTTCAAAATGTCACGTGACCTCGATGACCTTTGACCTTGATTATACATATATATGCATAACTCAGTAACCACAAGTTCTATACCCTCCAATTTTGATAGGATATTAGACCTTAAGATGTCACATCTTGTACCTCATTTATTATGCACATATGTATTTCTTGGCTGGCCAATACAGCTAGAGGTCTGATCTTTTTTCCCGATTTAGAACCATAACTTAGACATGCCTCATGTGTTTCAAATTGGGAACAACGACATAGACCTATGTGCCCATAGATCTCAACATATACACTCCAGTGATACTTCTTAATGACCACATTTCCCTGCCCTATCAAGACTAATACTCCTATTACAAGTGGGGACTATGTCATTGTCAATGACTTGTTCAAATATAATTCGTTTTTTATTCAGGTATAAACCACAGCCATGATTCAACAATATGACAACAGAGCGTTTGAAGCACTGGGCTCTGAAGGAGGACTGGGCGACATTGAAAACGACGTCTTAAAAAGCGAAAGCGCATCTTATCCTAATATGCATGTTTACCCGGCATACATACAACAACATCAGGATTCCGTTGTACCCGGATTTAAACAGACCAATAAAAGATATATTCTGTGTTTGGCTGTTACAGCAATAGTGCTTCTGACGGCTATTACTGGCATCGCTGTGTTTACAAGAGGTATGTCTATTACAACCCTGTATAAGGCCAAGACACTACCTATACAGATATATATATATATATATATATATATGCTTACCAAAGGCAAGGCAGTGAGAAAGATACCAAATTCGTATGGTGTAATGATTATCACAAAAGATAGTGCCAATCGCTGTTGCTAAATTTGAAAATGACAAATTATTTTTTATATTGAAAAATATCATGGCAAGTAATTTGTAAATTTGTTGATATTTTCGCCGTTGATGTCACTTTATAGTTATGTTTGAGATATCATGTAGCAGTTGTTGTTGTTGTTGTTGTTGTTGTTGTTGTTGTTGTTGTTGTTGTTTTGGGTTTTTATGATGATGATGATGATGATGATGATGATGATGATGATGATGATGATGATAGTGGTGGTCTTCTGTTGTTATTATTATTTTTATTACTATTATTTTCATCATGATTACGATAATAATGTCGGTGACAACTTTATTTACTTACCCCTAAAAGTATCATTTACATCAGAAGAGAGGCCACCATTAGCAAATCTCCACCATACAAATATCTCCAAGTCATCACAGTCCACGATTACTGCATCATCGAATCCTCACACCTCGCTGGCCACTCCATCGTTAATACTGACTTCGAGGTTCTCTCAGACTGATTTGCATAAACCCTCAGCGACTGCACCATCTAGCAACACTCAGGGATACTCGACATTGACAACTGCCACTGAAGTGTCATTATTCGAAGGCAAGTGTAACCCTATGGGGAAATATCGTGAGACTACAGCGACAACATGACGCGTTCTCGCAATTGGTGAGAATCACGAAACTTGCGGCGAGAAAACCATTGTTCTTACCAAGGAACTGTGAGAACTGTAGTCCTTGGTGAAAATCAAGTATGGCAACCTGATTCCCATCGATGTGGCTGAAATTCTCATAACGACTTGGTCGAAAATATACTTCACTTTCTGATTCCCGCCGAAGAGGAAAATTTTCGCAACTGGCTTGGTGTAAATTTCCAGTCTCACTGGTTGACATACTAGATTTTCACCAAGGACTACAACTCTCAGAATTCGTTGGTGATAATATAAATTGTCTCACAGACAGCAGTGAGAATATCACGAGATTCTCACTTTCTCGCTCTTGTCTCGTGACATTTCTCCATAGTGCAATAGAAGCTATTCCGGGGTGGAAGAACAGAAAGTTTTAAACTTTTGCTCAAACTTCCCTCAAGAAAACTTGAAACAATTTTCTCCATAATCAAGAATGAAAATCACCGATCAAGGTGCAAATTTTGATACATGACAAACAAATTCAGAAAATTTACCGATATTTACATTTCAAAATGGCCGCTTACTAATTACCAGTGTATCAGTCAATAGAAAAAAAATAAAAGTTACTATATTTTTACAAAAACGAGACAGTGAAACCACGTACACAGGCTTCGAAATAACTCTACAAAAGCAATAGTACTACAATAGTACAATATCAATAGCAAAAGTACTGTGAGCATAGTCAGGTTTGAAAAGCTATCCCAAGGCGCATTCTACCTTAACGAGAGCCTCCTTACAAATCACTGTTAAATGTATACAGTCACCTGTAATCTAAATATGTCCATATATAGTCAAAAGGGCGTTCCTTGGTATTCAAAATGCCCATGTGAGGGCGCTGTTTTAAAAAGCGGCCACCCGCTTAAAATCTGTGATTGGTCAGATTTTCTCTTTCCATGGTAACTGTTTCAAAATTGGAACAGGTGACAGTGTACCTTTAAAGTTCATCGACACTTTCCCCTTGATAAATGTATCCTTACTAGATAGGGGTCGTGAAAACGCGCTTCCTCAAGTATTATGATAGAAGATCGGAATTGATTGTTATCACGCATATATACAATCGTCACGGCTCGAATGGAAGAGCACAGGATAACAGACCCTGTACATAAATGAGAGGGCTCGCACTGTTATCCTTGAACATGTAATGTAAGGTATTCCAGAAAAATCATCATCGATTATCGCGCTTATAATTTGAGTTTGGCGGCACAGGTGAAGCTTACCCGAATATTTTTAGATTAAAGGGCCCACCGTAGTCCGAGGGAATGAGCGAGTATATGACATGGTTTCCTTGCATGCTGCAGAGTTGAACAATTCTTTCTTTGAAACGGCTTCCTCAAACTAAAGGAAGTAAGGTAAAAGTCGGACAACGTTCATTTTACTTTAAGGTAGCATGCGCCTCGGGGACAGATATTCGGACTCAAATTTTTTACGTCGCTTTTTTGATCAGGTGGACTCATGTTGAAGCTCTTGGGGATATATAAAATTTTCACCGTCTTATTTTGTGAAAATGGTAAAATATAATATTTCCTCATAGAGTTAACCCGGGGATGCGGCCATTTTGAATTTCAAATATCGGTAAGTTTTAAATTCAAGACAATTAGTTTGAGTACCAAAATTTGCACGGTGACCCTGACTTTTATTGTTTATTTGGTAAGAGAAAGGTTGAAAGTTTCATCTAAGTTTGAGCAAAAGTTTGTCTTACCTTTTCGAGGCGCTTGTTCGACAGAGTGGTCTTTCTGTAGTCTATTCTATGTATTGGTTGTTATCGAATTCTGCGCAAAATCGACATACTCCTTTTGTTTCACTTTCCAGGTTGTGGATACCGACCTATGCTCGATCCCGGGCGTCTGCCTCAAGCCAGGGTCATTGGTGGCGCTACCGCACCGCTGGGATCGTGGCCCTGGATCGGCTCACTGCAGAACAATCATGATGGTCACATATGTGGCGCTGTACTCATTGACAGGCGCTTCGCACTGACGGCAGCCCACTGCCTGGAAGATGAAAAGTAAGATATCAACGGAAAAGTAAGGTATCAGATAAAAGTTAAGTTGCCACAGATCAAGGTATTGCCGCATGGCCATGGCCATCATTAACCCGGTTCGAAGTGCAGTGGATATTGCAAAAATGTACTTAATCATATCACTTATCATATAACTGTAAAACCCATTCATGTTCAGATATCCAAGTTTTGATACGCACACAAGGCACGACTCTTCCTGCTTTGAAGCTCGCAAGTTCAAATTCGAATTTGGATGTCACCGTTAAAGGTGTACAGTCACCTGCAATCTAAATATGCCCATATATGGTCAAAAGAGCATTGTTTGGTATTCAAAATGCCCATGTGAGGGCGCTGTTTTGAAAAAGCGGCCACCCGCTTAAAATCTGTGATTGGTTAGATTTTCTCTTTCCATGGTAACTGGGGCAAAATTGGAACAGGTGACAGTATACCTGTAATTAAATTAGAAACTAAACGATACAAAAGTATTCTTATAAGTCAGTCGGCTGTTACAAAGCAAGTAATGCAGCTCGATACTACAGTGTTGTATGACATAATTATTGTTCTAGCCAAAAGCCGAACAGCATTAGTACAAACATCATTTGTACATGTGTTGACCACTAGATCCAGGTACATTTGACTTGTACCTGATTTGACTTGTACCTGATTTAGAACTAGTAAGCCGTGACGCTTCAGTAGAACTCTTGCTCACTAGTCAAATACAATTTACTCAACCATGTTCAATGGGAAAATAATTTGTTCCAAATCGACATGAAATAAAGCTTGTGTATATCAGACACCAGTACAGTAATCAAGCTTTCGAAAGCCTACAGTGCGTTCAAATGGTTTCTTTTGAGAGGAAGTGGCGCTTAGTTATGTAACTGTCACATGATGTTTCTTTTTCCAGTGTTGACGAGCTGTTCATCGTTTTTGGAACCAATACGGATGACACATCAGCGCCCTCAACGTCGAGGCTAATAGTATCGGTAAATCACGCCTTCGTCGATCCGTCCTTCCACCCGGATGAACATGATTACGATTTCGCCGTTTTGGAGCTACGCCAACGTGTCCAGTATACTGAACATATCTACCCGGCATGTTTGCCTGCCCGTAATTTAAGTGTTGAAGAAGGCACAATGTGTTCGATTGCTGGTTGGGGGAAAATTTCTGCAGATGGTGAGATAATCTCTATTCAGCCCTTGGTTATTAGTTGCCTATCGGTCCATTCACGTCCGAGTGCGTGGATGGATGGATGGATGTGGATGACTGGGTGGTGTGGATGGATTGAGATGGATGAGTAGAATGATTTGGGTTTTTATGTGTGTATCATAGTATTATACATGTACGTTTGTACCAGTTTAACTCAGTTTCTTTTTTCTCAGTTGGTAGCAAAACGCATATTTTGTGGTTATTTTGCATTTTTAGGTAAACTATTGCGATCATAAATCGCAAGATTTAAATTTTGTGTTTTTTATACCGTACGTAGTTCTGTAGCTCACACTTCGCATGTAAATTTTTGATAAATATTTGTCAATTTATTAATAATATATTGATAATGTTATGAAGATGGCGAGCATGAGACGATAGTAAAAGGAGAGCAGGATACCCGTCAGCGATAGTGAAACTAATAATGCTTAATGCGTCTGCGGATCGACTGTTACTGTCTCTTAAAATACTTTCCGTTAACTTTGATGGCCAAGTCATATTATTTAGGGAGTCTCCAAGTGAGTGCATTGATTGGGAAAAAAACGGACCGTTTTTGTGAGACCTATGCTACCAGCGTTGTTTAAATCTAACAGTTGAATCTTTTGACCGCTTTGTCGTTCATTGTCCTCAGCGTCATCCATATGTTGTCTAAAACCTGTCCGTAGTTTTTGTATGCTACCTCAAACCATACCGTACCAAAACTACGAAGAGGTTCTAGACAACCCTGCATATGCTTATTCTTTTATCATGCTCAAAATGTCCACTTAATCATCAACAAGAGCTCGCCCAACCGTGACCAATTGCAACTTAATATCCATCAGCCATTTCTTCACTCAATTTCAATCTATCCAGCGATAGTTGATCTCATCAACGTCAAATCATACAGAGTGAGTGAGTGTGTGACCTTAAAGCCTGCATGCCATAAAATATTCGAAGTTGAATGTCAAAATTGAATTCAGAACGGTCTCTCCAAAAACATCGTCAGTTGATACAATAACGGCACTCTCTCCGAGGCCAGATAAGTATGTACATAGGACCACGGAGTCGACATCATATTTGATGTTGCTAACATATCGAGCTTCGTGTTTTGACTCGGATTTACGTTGGGATTAAGTATATGACAAGATGTTGTTTATGAGTTTATCAAGAGGAGGATAAAATTTTGGAAATCTGAGCTGTTTTCTTGAAACTTTACGATGAGCGCAGAGAAATAAAACGAAATTCTGAGTTGACTTCCTGTACAAGCAGTATCTCTTTGTGTATATGCATCTCTTATTTTTACTTCCAATCGATGTGTTGTGGGTGCACATTCCTGACAGTCGATAATGTGCGGAAAGCAGCGTACAGGAAGTTTCAGTCCGTGCTTTGTATTCCGTTTGAATAAATATCGATCATTTCTTTTTTTCAAGTAAAATTTGTTATTACCAAGTACCGACGAGAGCAAACACGTATGATGTGTGAAAACAACAGGAGTCAGTCACCTTTATCGTAAATCGGTTACCAGTAAAAATCAGCACCTTGAACAACACTATCAGACAATTGAGCAACGTCAACAGCAAACTGTAGTGCTCCAACAGTTTAAGAAATCAAAAAATACATTTGCTCCAAACTAAAACATGTTCTCATGTCGTATCCCATACTGCTAACAGGAAGGTATCCTAGCCACCTTCAGGAAGCACAGGTCCCTATCATCTCACGAGAAGTGTGCGAGGGGTACATCAGTGGCCGAAGCAAACCGATGACCGAGAGAATGTTTTGCGCCGGATACCACACGGGCGGCATCGATGCCTGTACAGTACGTAAATGATTCGTATTCAAATCGTTCACAATGTGAGCGACATTCCTTGAACAATATCACCAGTTATTACTCTCTCTCTGCGTGAATACATTTATTCATGCTATGCCGAATAGCGGCCGTGAATTAGTGTTGTGTTTGATGACTATGACTTCTCCATCATCACAAAGAGTACAATACCCAGAAATGAGGAACCCCTTTCCTTTTATCTGAAGTTGTTAACTGTTTCATTGCAACTGCTGAGTTTCTGAAATTATTTCTCTTGCTTTGTTTGACCGGCCTACGTATTTTCTCCACGGTTCCTATTGAGATGAAAGAAGGCTAAAAGCGAAAATTCGTGTCCAACGCAGGGAGGCACTGTTCATTGTGTTGCCTGAAGTCAGGTGTTGGAGAGACAAATGAGAGCGCCCTCACTGCTCACTGGCAGTGTTAACTATAAACTTGCAGCTCGGCTCATTCAATTCAAGGCGCTTTGTAAATGTCTCTTTTATGTTGAATAAGCGTGAACATAATGACAAATTTGACAATGCATTTGGATAAAAATCGAAGCTTCGCTTAAATTCTCTGTGATGCAGACGTCATCTTTGTCCGTGGATGGTAAGATGTTTGAAACATTAAAAAATCGATCGATAACAATAATTATTGCCAAAATGGGTTCATTATTTGAATCATATTGGTTACTGGAGGTAGTAATCGTTTGGTGTCTAGTTTTCACAGAATTAAATTATATTACTTGAAAGTGCCGGGGAAAGACAGTTACGTGATCAGTTACCATTAATTTTCGGTGAGAAAAGTAATTTTACGTCATGTATGAGTCAGGATTGTTATAACATTATGTTTATACAAGATATGAAGACAACGAAAATTATCGTTACAATAGATGTTGGTTAACGAATTCCAATGTTTTACCTCCGTTTGTAAAACCTCTTCGACTCGCCTTCAATCGATCTCAAGTGGTTTTGGGATGTTCCCTTCAAGTTGTTAAAGGGACAAAGTCGGGTATTTTTCATGAATTTTATTTGATACGAGATACTACTTACATTGTTTGACATGTTGAAAGATACTGAATGAATGGATGACAATGCATATATTCACCCCCAGTAATAGACAATTTAAATGAAACCATCGCGAAAATGAATTTTGGTCATGACCATTAATTCATTTTAATTCGCAATGGTTTCATCTACCGTCTCTAAAACCAGGGTTGAATATATGCACGGTCATCCATTCATTCAGTATCTTTCAACATGTCAAACAATATGAGCAGTATCTCGTATCAAACAAAATTCATGAAAAACAGCCCACTTTGTCCCTTTAATGAGACGACCGTGGCTTTTCTTTATTTTTGCAGGGTGACAGTGGTGGACCCCTTGTGTGCCAGCTGGACGACTCGAAATGGTATGTATACGGGATCATAAGCTGGGGTTACGGCTGTGCGCTACCCCGTCTTCCCGGATTTTACACCAAAGTCAACGAATTTTACGACGTTTTGCAACGTTTCACAGGCCTGGATCTTCCATAGTCACAAAGGCTCATTTTTCCTGCCGTGGACAAGAATTCATCATGTAATATCTTTCATCTGAGACTCAGGAAGTACTACACAACCAAAGGTCTTCCAATTCTTCTTCCAATTCTTCAAATCTAAAGCCATGAAGACTTGTTGACGTCATAAATACGTCATCGTGCTTTGAAGTCTTTTGATGTCAATGTATGACCTCTTTTTGAGTGATTCCTAGTGTTGAATGAGAACCTGCTCGCATATAGAGTAAGACCATCAAAGACATCCAACTCGAAGGTTGCCATGGCAATCTTGTTGTAGACACACCGCACCGTTGTCAGTGCCGTTGCCACCGATCAAGACCCCTCTGTTTTCCCAGCAAAGTACTGAGAACCGATTCATTTACGCAGGCAAGAAATCTGTCAATACTTTTTGTAAGGACGACTTCAAGTTCTCGTGAACGTATTTATCCTAAGCCGATTTAGTATTGGAGCCCAGTAAGCCAAACTTGTCACATTTTTGCATAGCTGAATTTAGCTGTTATTATACTCACTGACAGATGTGTATTCTCTTGCTAGTACATCATTTCAAGGAAAAATAAAGATGTTCTTGAACGGCTGCATAATTTCTTTGGGAAGGTGTAGTCAAATATACCGCCATGCATTGGTTCAGTTTTTGTTAGAATATGAATATCACAGTGGTAAGGCTCGCAGAACGATCATCCAGGTTTTTAAAAAGATTTTATGACCATTTTTCGACAATAGCAGCGCTGTATCATGAGAAGTGCCGACACTGGTTCACTATACCAGAATTCATGTTTTCAAAAGCTTGTAACTCCTTTGTGTATGGTGTTGTTATTCATGCTATGTCTACATAATTTCATTTAGCGTGAATGCTGGGTGCGTGAATAAATACGATAAATGCAAACAAGTCTTATGGCGCCACTAGAGCTTGAACGAGGCACAGATATTTGACGTATACTGACTGAAATC